>NC_139229.1:216068169-216359887 GCF_977018435.1 Lepisma saccharinum
CTGCGAGTTCTCGAAGTATGTTCGCTTCAAGTGAGGTCTTGCACCTTTCGGACAAGCCTCTATAGACTAGAATGCAGTCCATAGCCATGCCCTACAACCTGTGTAAGGATTTTACTGCTGGGCCCAAGCTTACTTCAATTTAAGATGAAATAGTTTAGCTCTACTTGCTTCATTCTCTCCTTGCCTTTAAATATTCAGGAATATACACACAGAACTCAAAATGCACCAAATCAAGATTGATGCACTCTTTATCATCAACACTGTTAGAAGTATAACTTTGGTTTCTTTTAGAAAATCGTGTTTGATCTTCTCAACTGATGTATTTTAGTGCATCACACTAACACCAATTATATGTATTCTTTGATACACCAAAATAACATCATTAGCAGTTTATGCACCCTAATGTCTTACTGTATTCAACATATATGTGTCAATTGATTCATTTTGTGGTCTGTGTTTACGTGAGATGAATTGAGGAATGCAAGGAACATAAAATTCTCTAGAGCATGCAGCAAGTCCCTTCTTACCTATAACGGGCCATTTTTACATTCTCTAAAGGACTGAAGGGCTGCACTGATTTACAAATAATTATTTCCTTTCTTTTCTTTTACATTAACTTATTGTACATTACTGTACTGTACGATACAATATATCAGCATAGGTAATTATTTCCAAAAACACTGTCTGTCAAGTTCTGAATTCAGGATAGTCGCTGCAACATTATACAACAACTGGCCATGATAAAACAGTGTCGCATCTTATTTTGTATTTAAAAATCGCACAGTGACTATTACAGGCTCTAGTGGCTCTCCAAATTAAAGTCAGGGGTACAGCTTGAAGACTACTGCTGGCAATGATTCCACACTCAGCTCCAATACTTTATCGTGAATGGCCATACACATACACATACACATACACATAAAAATAAATAAGATGTCCTTTGTATATATGCGGTCGAATTAGAATTTCACATGATTTGTTCGTATAGATTCAATTTATTCTGAGATAAGCTAATTGTGATTGGACTTACAGTTTAAAGTGTGATCCCAAGTGAAATATGTCTCCACTTACAATCGAACCCAGTTGATTGCAAGGCAACAGCCTTTGAACTACTACATCGGAGCGGCTCCACATGATTTATGGTTTTCAATGTCTCCTTATTCCGTTTTCTTTCGCCGCAACCGAATTGCGCACACTTTAGATCCAGAATTGCGCACAAATCTCACTGACCTGTTTTGTGCACAGATTTTGATCGAACGTTGCCACTTTTATAGCTTTAAAGTCTGTGCGCAAAACTGTTTCTCTCTTTAGACAAGAAGAGAGAGAGAAATTAGAAAAAAAAATAGTAAATCTGTTAAGGATTAACTAAAAAAATATAATTTGACCAGTAAATGTAGCAAGTCAAGATACAATTTTCATACCAATTTACTCAAACTCAAAAGTTAGGTTAGGTTAGGTTAGGTTAGGGTAATCACTGCACAACAAACACTTCTGTCAATCGAAGTTCGTGACTTTCTGTATAAATACGCAGATACACCGACCATTACATTCTAGTCCACCAATCAGGTTCATACTCTATGCCTATCTAATGCTACCCTTCCAGCAAAACAAATGTAAGTCCACACACACACATACAAACAAACCCTACAGAAGTGACAACAGCTTGCAATCCTGTACATTTTTACAGCTTGTCAACAAATTATCAGATACCACTGATGAAACGGAAAAATGTGCGCAATCCGGCTGTAGCTTTTTTTAACGTTTCTTTCAAATGCTCCTAGCTTCGTGGTAGTTAATGATTGGCCTTTCGGCAAGTCTTGAAGTGGCAGCCAGTTTCTCTTCAACGTGGTTCACCCTGCAAGCTGCATTCTTTCAATTTCTGGTCCACGCCAGTATAATCCTCGGCAGCGTTGTATGTTGTTTGATCTTGCCACCGAAGGTGTGAGTTCCGGCCTGGTCATGGATGTTCTTCATCGATACCATTTATTCATCACCCGTACTCATCGCTTCGGTTAGCTAAAAGTGACAGAAATTCGAAGCTAAATAATCAAAATACGATTACATGTTAATCCTACCTTACCCGTGCCATACGAGAAACTTGCTTCCCTGAGGGGAGGGAGAGCTCACAGGCCCACATTTTTTTATCATTAAAATTCAAGAAAACATTTTCTTATTGATTGACTGCTTTATTTGTTGATAATATATGTGCAGTTATTTATTAATTATAATGTTTACAAAAACTACCACAATTATTAAGAAATATTAACCAATTAATGCATGAGCATCACAAAAATATTTGACCATTCACTAAAACTCACAGACAATAATAATTTTTCATTAATGTTTTTTTCTTTATATAGGTGCATATGTTTATTAATTATAATAATTACAAAAAATACCATCATTACCAAGCAATTGAACACTCTCACTGGCATGAGTGTCTCGAATAACACGCATTCAAAGATGGAGCATGATAGCTTCACCTAGTGCATTTTGCCTTCTATTTAAAGTAAACAGAATAAAAGTAAACATAAATATTGAGAATAAACACCCTGGAACACTTTTTAATAAAAATTTTCACAGTTGAAAAATCGAAATAGTAGAGAGGGTGGACCTAACAGCCTCCCCCCCTCCTCGGGTAAGCTAGGCTTAAGTTGTTGGGGAATTTTCCTAGCATCTGTAGACTGCTTTACAAAAGCAACGCCATAGTCATGCCTACTACTATTAATTACGGATATTTTGATATTCAATTGTAATAGTTAACTCACGACCTCGGGTTTAAGTCCCGGTATAGTCATGGGCATTCTCTTGTGAGTGTCATTTATAACCGTTCCGTAATAGTTCCCACAATAACTCAAGAGTGCCCGATAATCGGATATTAAGACAAAATTCAAATGCAATTAAAACATTCAAATATAAAGAAGACCTCTTTTTGAGGGTTTTTGATCTACATATCACGAACACGATCAACGCAAGTACAGTGGAGTCTGCACATGGAAACCAAACAGTACAAATTGAAAGAGACAACTCATAAATTACCAGTACTTACTCCCAGAAACACATTAAAGGCATAAAATACCCGCTACGCTCTTAGTTGCATCCAAGAAACTTCAATTGAGGAGACACACGTGAAAAGATGCCAGTCGACTGATGCTGTAATAATTCTGTAATTACGCACAAATTAACGTTGAGTAGTGCATAGTGAAAGTGCACTAAAATGCATTTTATCTTTATAAATATTATTTATACTACCCTAATAGACTCGTTTAAATGTATAAAATACTTAATAAACATACTTAAAACAAATCCAAGTTATTTTCATTTCTTAAAATATAATGTAATACCTCCTGACGTTTAAAACAAGCTTTACGTTTGTCAAAAGTAGAATACGCTGGATAATGCATAACGTATTGAATGTTGTTGATTATTAACTTGCTGTTCAAGAGAATGTTTTTCAGGTCTTGAATAACAAATTAACAAGAAAAAACATTAATAATTATTTATAAGATGAACAGAAAAGTGCAACAAGAGTGAACCAGTCGTATGACAATATGAATCAAGAAAATGCTTACATTCCTATTCATGTACAGAGAAGCATTCATTCATCCTAACTTCGTCAGAACAGAAGTTTCCATGAATGACGAACCAAGAAAAAACTCAAATACACAGAGAGTTAGGTTCCAGAAAGTGTGCTTTTAGGTTCCCAAAATAGGATCTAAAAACCCCTAAAATAGGTTCTAAAAGTCTTAAATTAGGCTCGAGAAATCCTGATGTACGTTCCAGAAAACTTAAAACGGTTCAAAATTTCTGAAAATCGTTAAAAACAAAATTTCAAGATAACCGCAAGAAATTTTAATAGGTACGTACATATAACAACTAAATAGCTAAATATTTATTTTATAACTAAAGTTTCATTTGTACACGTAATTTCCAAATTATCCACAAATTATTGTAATCTATACTTGTGCTGTTAGGAAACATTACTTGTTGAAGAATAAATTACGTAATACATTACAATATTTTCATGTTATCCACACGTAACTCCGCTTTTTGTCTGTGAGAATAATCTTATATGCTAAAAATGACATTTCAACAGGCAATGGTGCAAATTTGAATGCTGAAACGTTACTTCGGAAAGCGTGAATGCCACAAAGCACCGAACTGACGCGAAAGTGATCATGAGCACACACACAGATAAGAAGTTTGCACTTTCGACTGTGCTGGTAAAATTGGAGCCATGCATTTTGCTTTGTTTAGAGCTTTGAAAAAAAAAAAAATTCAATCACGTTAGTCATTGAGTTGTTTCGTCAGTAAACAGAGCAAATACCTCTGTGTAATCCTGTAAAGCCTTAAAAAATATATAAAGACATAAAAGATACTTAATTTAGACTCCTAAATCTACAATAGGTTCTAACAAGCAAAGTAGATTATTTTAGACAATATTAAGCTTCATCAGTTTTTGCGTTTTTTAATGAAATACTGACTGGCTTATTATTTCTTATTTACCTGCAAACGAAGAAATAGGTTAAAAACATAAAATCCGAGATATTGTTATATGAAATTATGCATTTTATGGACGTTAAACTGGCTTCTTTAATGCATGCCAACCTGTAGATACGCACAGTGGAAGATTTACGCTGTAAAGGTCTACTTACATTGCTATGAGGCTTTACGAATGTATAGATACAACCCTGTTCCAGTTGATGCGAGTTGATTTAAAGAATATGCAAGCACCATAAGACTACATAAATATAGTTTACTAAGATAATCTCGCTGAAAGAAACCATTGTCTCGTCTCAATTTGTCAGTTTGATATTATATATTCATTCAACCGAACTAATAGTAAACTAATGGAGTTCTCGACTTAGAAGATAACTAAAAGGACAATGATTTACTAAATCAGTTCTCCACGTATTATGGAAGAGAAAGTTCAAGAACTAAATACAAATACGTGAACAGCGCCTGGAAGTTAGGAAATTATACCAGTATAGAATGTACTAAGCATTCTCCTCCATATCGTGGTTGCTCCATCTTGAGGAAAACTACTTTCTCTTCCTGTGTCGGAATCCACAATACGCTGTATGAAGAACTGCAAGGTTGCACAGACGCTTCGTTCTTTCTTCAATGTGTAACCGATTTTATTGACCTCTGGTGCAATAATAAATATCATTCCATCAAATTGCCACAAATGAAAGTGAGATATAAGAAAATGATGGCTCTGCGCGCACTATGGTCCATAATTTGAAGAGATTTAATGAAACCTGATGCCCTTTCTTTTCTATGTGTATTTAAAAAATACACATTTAACTGCGTCAATTGAAGGGCTCGGGTGTAAAACATGGAAAGTGACATTTTGGTCATTTCTGAGTTCATTAAGAAAAAATAGTTATTAGAAGCTTTACTGTAGATAAATTGTTTTCGTGTTGTGTTTACCAATTTCACAAGGCTTCACTGAGTCCAGTGAAAATTGTATGACATGGCAATTTCATTCGAAAATTGAAGGTTGGCACATTTTACTTTATAACTCAAATATTTCCAAAATGTCACTTACCATGTTTTATACGCGAGCCCTTCAATTGTTGCAGGTAATTAGCGCATCAAATTCGAGATTATACCATTTCTCTGTGTGGAAGTGGTAGAAAGGAAATGGGTATAAATATTCTTGTTCATTGAGAGGAATTAGTGAAGACAAGAGCGGCAGAAAGCCACCCAAAAAAGGGCATTATAAGCATCTGTAGAATTAGCGTTAAAATTCCGCACATAAATATACGTCGACGAAGATTGTCCTTTCGGTTCAAAAATTATCTTCCCTCCGCTATATATAAGCTTCGGTACCGTCGGTTGATCAACGAGCTCGAGTCAAAGGCCGCTCCCATACGTTACCTCCCCCCTCCCCAACCGGAGCGTCTTGCCTGCTTTTCCGGAATTCGGGAACCACGTTGCCCCCGGAACCGGGATAGAGACCGTAAATTACGGTATTACCGCTCGCGAGGAGCAGGGCCGGCTTTCCGCCACCGAAATCTGGCAACACTGTCTAATTTCACTAATCCCGATGAATTATGCATCGCGTGTGAAAGGCCTAATCTGCGGCCGTATTGTAATCATTTGTAGGGCGAATACGTTAGGCGAAGCAACACAACGGCCCGACGCCATAAACAAACAGAGCGTGGTTGGCCCGGACGGAAGCATAGGACCTAAAGGTTGCTAACTGGCGCGTTAAGGGCAAGAGGTCTACTTTCGCTTGACGTCTATATTTTTAACCTCTTGATACAACACATCATGTGCATATTTGCCATTTTAACGTCGCCCTGCACCTCTATAAGGCTATTCGCGGCTGTGGAAGATGAATGGTCGCGAAATTCCTTTAACGTTTCCCTTTTATCTTCGTTGATTTGGTGTCAAGTAGTGTATTTGGTGTCTTCACCGTTTACACTACGTTCTGGAGAGGTGTAACGTATGATGTATGGTCACGTGGTGCGTGCTAACTAATCAAATGAACCTCTAGAGCAGCAGACAGGCATTTGTCGAATTTTCTGAACTTGAGCACCGGAATTCGTCTACTTGGTTGAACATCATTTCCTTGCACCAGACTGAGACCGGGATGAGCCTGCACTACACATTGTGTCAAAAAGTGTAACGAACTAGACGAGTCTGTTGTTTCTCTGCAGGTGGCACAAATGAATTTTACTTGATTTCTTGATCCAGTAAATAAAGGACCCTTAAGTACACTGCGGTACACAGGCACGTTGATTACTAATGTCAATTGTAGAAAGAGTACTTTTTTGTGTCATATTATGTTCACTTAACCACATGAATCACATGCAGGGGGCACCAAATTCTAGTCCGCACCAGGCGAAGAACTCTGAATTCCAATGACGTTTTTGACCATATGATCATACTTTTCATGTGTTACAGTAGCGATTCTTTTTGCACATGACAGTACAGTATATTTAAATTTTCATTTTAGCACATGAACTTGCGTTTCCACATTATCATCCTGTATCATCTGTTTGAAATACGTATTTTTAATACTTCTATGTAGTAATGTGCGAAATGTATCAAAACTACTCATGTTTTTGAATTTCCACACAACTGTCCTAAAATTTAACTTCAAATATTTTCTTAAGTGTCCTGGCACAGGACTGATTTGAAACATCGGACTTTGGGTGAAAGATCTGTAGGCTCCAACCCCCCCCCTTTCAACCCCCCCCATCTCTTATACGATCCTGCTGTGCTACTCGAAGTTGAGGATAGTTTTAAGAAAGTTCGTTCCAAGTCTAGTTTATCGAATTAAACCTGAACTCCTTTGATTAAAATCTGTTTCCCCTCTACCTCAAGCGCAGGATAAAAAAAGAACGATTAATAACTTTTAATTTCGTTCTGTATCAGTGCAAAAGAAGAAGTGATATGCACATAAGCGGGACCTTTTAATTTTTTAAGCAGGCTGGAATGTTTTTAATTTTCAATTAAGAACTTCTTAGATGTTTGGCTGGTTTTGTTGAAATTCTGCCATTTGATATTAATTTAGTGCTGGGGAGGAAGGAGGCGGTTGCCTAAAATACTCTGAAAAGTGAGAGTTGCTGTAACACTTTACTCTCATTGACTGCTACCGCTTTGCACGATTTGTTCCATGTTAGAATGTAGGCTACTGTAATGTAAAAAATCCATGATGATGCTGTAAAATCTACTGAAGGTTTACTGTAGTTTCATTGTACAGTATTTTCACCGTACGTGAGAGGAAACTTAAAAAATAGCGAATCCAACTTCTAAATTACAAATGCCATTCGTGACATCAAATAATTTCAAATGTAGTGTAGAAATGTTCTTAAACGTTTATTGTTATCGTGAGGGATGCATATTGGTACTGGAATATAAAATAATTCACGTAAACGTACATAAAAGTTGATATTATGTAACAACGAGTTTATACTCTGCCAAATGTGGGCACTACAAGCAATATTATGAAAGGCGAGCACTGAAGCATTGCTTTCCCTGTGCTAAAAGTGTCTTTGGTCGTTGTTTCTGCAGTTAGTGTTTTCTTTTAAGGTGAAGAAGCAACTGTGATTTTATGTGGTAAATTTACGGTCAGTTTTTTTTACAGTGCCGAATTCAGTTGCATATGTTGCCTGCAATCTAGGGCATCCACTTTCGCCTCATTTCACCAGTTGATCAGAACATTCATAGAATGGAAGGAGACCAAAAGCTGCAATTTTTAGACCAGTGTTCTGGAAATGAAACACATGTTAAGGTGGATTAAGAGCGTGTATCGCCATACACAACTCATACATGTACGAATTCAGCTTCCATGGATTGAAGGGAGCAAGAAAATCAAATATCTGGAGCTGGAGCGTTACCGTTCTTACTATAGCTTGTAGGTAGCGATACACGAGGGAAAGTAAAAAAATATCCACAATTTTGCCATAACTTTCCTTAGGTTGGCAGCCCTACGTGGCCGAGGTTTCAACTTAATCACTCCACTTTTCTTCCTTTTGCTACAGAGTAAACACGGCCGTTCCGCTGGCAGTGTGCACCACTTCTTCCACCTATACCTTAACCTACTTTCCATACCTATCCTGACGCATACCAGGACCTACCCTTCCTGGAGCTTCTAGAATAGTTCCATCTTATTGAAGTCATTCCAATATACCTCTTCCTAACCACCCACTACTAATAAATCAAATATTACCCTGTTTTCTACATAACTTTCATATATTCTAAATTCTCTTTACATGAATTATTACACTATACATGTATCATGCCAGAATGTTAATCAATTTTTATACTTATTGTAATATAGGCTGTCCAGGACTGCCGAACATCCTCGGTACTTGATCCTGCGGAATGTCTGCACAAGACACCTGTACAATCAAGATAACTTGTAAAATTTAAACCATACAGAAAAGAGAAAAGAAAAACGGGGAAACCGACATTCAGGTAAAAGAACCTCGAATGTATGCTGGTGGAGGCTGGGCATTCTTCGTCCCCTTCCCCCTTTATGTGCACCAAGGAAGAGCAGAGATCAGTGATCCGATTTCTCTGGTCTGAAGGTGTGTCAAGGGCTGAAATTCATCAGTACAATTCGAGGACAGCGCTCTACTGCGTAGAAGTGCGTATGAGTGGATAGAGAATTTCAAAGAAAGATTCAAGCTCTAGGGATGATTGTGAAGAGCCGACAGGTGACCATTAATGAGTTGGAATATTCTCTGCAAAGTAGTCACTGATCTCTAGTGTTGGCGATATATATCGTGTCGGCGATATAACGTCACGATGTTTGGCGATATATCATCACGATATTTTGGAGATATATATCGTGGAGACGATATATCGCCGATATCACGATACGGAAAAAATATCGTATCGTATGGTCTGTGACGATATTTTCTTGAAGATATATGGTGATATCAAACTTGCGATATCGTCCATCCCTACGGAGATCAATAATCTTCCATGGATACGGCCTGATGTAGGAGAATAGTCTGTTCTTCCTTCGTGCACATAGCCTGTGAAACGGCTATGTTTACTCTGTAACAAAAGATAGAAAAATGGAGCGATTAAGATCAAACATCACAAGAGTAGGCTGCCATCTTCTAGCACGCGGACGCTGAAGGCAGTGCGGCCGACCTAAAGAATGTTATGAAGAAAGTGCGGATAATTTTTAACTTTTCCTCGCATTGAATCTGCGGTTGCTTTCAGAACGAATATAAGGCTTCACAATTGTCACATTCTCAGGGGATTACTGATACCACGACAAACGGACATGGAGGTGAAACAATCCAAAATTAACCAAGAATTAACTTACAGGTTATTTATCTGAGATAATATGATCTAGACTTAGGTTTGAACAAATATCAGCGAAATTAGCAGCACCCACAAGATAGAAAAAAGCTCTTGAAAGCTTAAACCGACTTTGCTAAAATGCAATATCAATCATCCGACTTATCTAGTTGCTGTATGAATTTCAGCATATAACCAATAATTGATTGATTTTGTTTATTTTACTTTGGCTTATCGCGAAGATGAGGGTGATTGATGATATTATAAAGTTGATGAAGAAATACTTACCCATGCCCAGGCTGGGATGCGAACCCGGGATCCCTTGCGTCGTAGCGCGCTGGGCTAACTACTCTACCACGCGATCGGTTAAACCAATAAATTGACTACAGTTATTGTGGTCACACTCTTGGTGGTTTGTTCAATTTTGTTTGCCTCTAAGGGTAGTACCTCTAGTAAAACGCGTAATAAGTTACATAATGTTTATTAAAATAGTGCTTAAGTAATGCCGTTGAATTGATGAAAATTTAATCTTCTTAATCCAAAAAATGTGAGTAGAATTCGGAGCTCGCAAAAGAAATCGGACTTTTCTCTGCCATATTGAAATACCTTAACCGATTTCGTTCAAGGTAAACCTTTGACAAATCTCCCAGGGTACTTAGCAGGTATACGAAGTTAAGCTCAAAACTTTTTAAAATTTATGATAGTTAATGTACGTAGTTAAAATATGAGCCAGTTTACCCTTCCCCTCACACACTACACACAGTGGGGGCGATTATGGGGCGTAGTGGGCACTTGTCACCCCTTCTGCCACTTTGCTACCACGCTAGTTAAACCTTATGTGCCAGGGAAAAGTAAAGTGCCATTGGCCATTAATTTTAGCACCTGCCCCCGCAGTTTTGGAACCCAATTGGCGCCACTGACTACACATGTTTTAAAAATTTTACTACATAATTATGGCTTCGTAAATACCGTAAAATCACAGTGACCGTTATTCCTTTTATTCCTGAAATTTATGTAGGCTCCCATTAGGCTCCCATTATGCGAATTTCCCCTCAAAGCTAACAAATTGTGCAGAGTTGACAACAGCGGCAGTAGATGGGAGCACTGCAGATGCCCTGTCAGTTCATCAGTTCGTAAGCATTCAGGGTGAGAAAGTGTGCCTAAATCCCCGTGTGAGTTTGTAGATTTTTTATTTGTTCCTCATGGATAGATTTGTGTTCTATTATTGTGAAACGTGTCTGCGATATCCATTACTTTCTCCATTTTGATACATGGATTTGACTGTTTTAATTTTATGGGGTAGAATTGAACTGCATTTTCGGGCATATTTGAGCAGTGATCAGCTTTTCTCACAAGTCCATCGTAAAAATATTAACTGCAGCATTTCATCCGATTTTAAATGGCAAACTAATCATTACGCAATCCTTGTTTTCAGGCTAAAACATATACAAAGAAGCGAACAGGACGGCAGCCTCTGTACGAACCGCCGCTTAGAAGTACAGAATGACTCATGAGGCATTACATTATCAGTTCAGCAATTGTTTACAAGAAGGTAGATTTGGATCTAGAAAGCTATATTGTCAAATGCTCACATATAAACTATGGGATGACATATACAGGCAGATACACCAATTCGCATGCGATTGTGCTAAAAAATTAGGCTGCAAATATTCCGAAGCAGGGCATAGAAACAAAAATGGCTGGGTGTGACAGGATGAGCGTTTTTATGAAGCGACACTCGAACCCCTCATTGCAAAAACCTGATAGTACCAATCTCTTGAGAGGTACTGTAATTGAGTTTTTCGACAGCTCTTGAATCCGGGAACTTCACTGCGGACAGAATTTATAAAATTTACGAAGCAGGTGCCTCGGTAAGCCCCAAACGTTGTGGCTCAGCTTGGTGCTCAGCATGTTGGACAGACAGACTTGGTAGAAAGAAGAATTGTGATAACGGTTTGCACGATTGTAAATGCTATTGGCCAATCCACACCATCCATTTTGTGTCCGCAGAGCAAGACGTCATAACAGCTTGAATGCTGGTGCTCCTACAAGTAGCCTGGCTTGGGACAACAGTGGACAAAAGTTTTTAATATGTTAAGAAACATGATAGTTGCAGGAAAGAAGACATTTTTTTAAAGACCAAAAGAGCGATTGCATTTTTGATGCTATTCCGTTTGCAAGAGATAATACAGGGTGTCTACATCGAAATGCCCTATTTTCAATTTGCTCCATATACAAAATGAAATGAAATTAATTAATTTTTTCACAAAAATAAGTTGTATGTCAAGCTAAGTTTTTTTAAAAAAAAAAATTACAACAACAAATCAAAACACTTCCAAGTGAGCCCCTGCGGTGACACGAAGAATGTCTAGTCTATATTCAACTTCCATCCAGGTCCGCTGCAACATGTCCGGAGGGATGGTACAAATCACTTCCACAATCCGAGTACGGAGATCTTCAAGGTCCCGCACTGCAGTGGAGAACACGCTGTCTTTCACGTAGCCCCAGAGAAAAAAATCTAATGGTGTGATATCCGGAGAACGTGGAGGCCAATGCACGGGCCCATCTCATCCAATCCAGCGTCCTGGAAATGTTTCATTCAGAGTTTTCCGAACATCCAGCGACCAGTGAGGTGGACCACCATCAGTAGTGTATATTAGGCGCTTCAAAATAGTACTTAGTAGGTATGGTCTTTTTTTATCAATCGAATATCACTTTTTGACATACTTTGACAATTTTTTGTCGATGTTTTAGCGTTTAGCGATGTTTTAGTACAAATTTTCACTATACTCATTTTTCCCCCACTCGTACTTGGTAGGTATATCATGATGTTACGTGATACGACTTAACCTATCCTTTTTTTACGATTATTTAATTTTTTTACGATCCTAAGTGATATAACTTAACCTATCATTTTTTTTATTTAGGTACTGTTTGAACGTTATTATTTGAGGATCATATTTTGTAGGTATTTTTTTTATCAATCGAATATAAGTTTTTGACATATTTTGACAATTTTTTGTCGATGTTATAGCGTTTAGCGATGTTTTAGTACAAATTTTCACCGCACTCATTTTTTCCATTTATACTTGGTAGGTATATCACGATGTTACGTGATACAACTTAACCTATCTTTTTTTTTACGATTTTTTTAATTTTCTTACGATCCTAAGTGATATAACTTAACCTATCATTTTTTTTATTTACGCACCGAACTAACCTACAAGGGGGACTCCGTTTGTTTTAATATTTCAGTATTATAAGGTTTTCACAAATTTTATATAACCTAAAATGTGTTGGATGTTGATTTTTAGTATGTGGCAATTTTTTATGAATTTAAAACTGCTCTGTGACCCTCTCGTTCTTCACGTCGTGGACGAAGGACTTCTCTGCAATCAGGATGACGCTGCATAGGGTATCCTCGGGCAAGGCATCGTGGAACTCGCAAACACCCACTCTACAAAAATTCTACTATATGATCTTTCACTGGCTAAGCTAACCTACAAATAGGAATTGGCAGCACTGACTTATAAACCCACTGGGTCTTCTTGGCATGTTTTTTCATGATGTGTTGCCAGGCTATTGGGCATCTTGGCGTATACAATGTATATATTTTTGAGGGGGAGGGGTTATAGCTTTTTATGCTGTACGAATACTAAAAACTTGACAGTGACAACCAACAGAGTAAATAAACCTACAGCCAGGAACTGGCAACACTAGTTTCTGACAGTGAATTTGAAATAAAATATTAAACAAAATACATGAGTAAGCACTGTGATTACAAATAATACCAGTGTTATGCCCCCAACTCCAACTGGGCAACTGGGGGAAATAATTGTACAACAATTTGTACCTAATTGTACAATACTTGTACCTAATTGAGAGAGCCTTCTCGTAACTTACTTCATGCACAATTTATATGATTTTACAACTGTGAAAAGAAAGCATATGTGTTCTGTATGCACACATTCATTCTTATTTTTCGAAGTTGAATGGAAGCACGTGTTTTTTACGCTCTCGTAATACTGACCTTGCCCCAGTGATTTTAAATTGCTTCCATCCGGTTTTTTTTTCTGTGCTATTTCCGCGTGCACGCAACATTCGCTTTCAATAGTTTAATGAAATACAGAAGGAGTGTTAGTTTAGCAGGCTCCGAGTTTACAATTTATTAAATTAAACAATAATTTATGTAAGAATATACTTGTACTTACCGAACACAAAATAATAAAAGCACATGTGAATCTTTGCGTGCGTTCATGTTATATGACGACTGAGTAAAAAATAATGTTGACTCCCCGAAAGATAAAAGTTCCTGGTTCGACATCAGATGCATGCAAATTTTATGTTTTGCTCTCCAAAATCTTGATTTCTATGTTTGTGCTATTTGCCATACAGCAGAGGAGAAGAGGGGAGAGGGGAGGGGAGGGGGTACTATTAGCGCCATCTATTAGCAAACAATAGAAATAAAAAAGTAGGGTCAAACTTTTTCAACACCCAAAAATTTTAAACGTCCTCGTTTAGTAATACGATCAGCAGAAGACGTTTGAAAGAGTACTCTTAGTCGAGAAAGCTAATTGCTAGGGCCCATATATTGCTAAAATGTTCTTTGATTTGCATATTTCTCATACCGCCATATGTTGTTCTAGTTGACTTCTTCCAAAAAAATGCTAATTAGCGAGAGTTAATTAAGCAAGGCAAGTAAAAGAAGCAAATAGGACAATATGTGGCGGCGTGGAAATATGTAAAAATTCGACTCGATTCGAATTAAAATTGGAGGATATTTTGCATTTTTTTCCTATAATGTACAAAACATTTACCCGGGTTCGATACCTACTGGATTCCAATTCTATTTTAAACTGTATGCCCAGTCTTCTGATTAATCTATCTGTGCATAGAGTAAACTTAAAAAGTTGGTTAATTATTGTTGCGATTAAGCATTAAAAAAAAAGAGTGGGTGAAGTCAGATTCAAAAAGAATGCCACGTGATTATTTTGATTCAATAGCTTCGTCTAGTTTGCTGCATTTTTTAACTGCACTTACGCGTTTAGTTGGTTATACGGTGCAACCTATCTTGTTGATTTTGGGTGTTATGTAGTGTATTTGGTGTCTGCACCACGTCTTAGAGAGGTGTAATATGTGGTGTGGTGTATGACCACGTGGTGAGTGGTTAACTAATCAAATGAATGTTTAAAGCAGCAGACAGGTATTTGTTGAATCTTCTGAACTTGAACACTGCTATTTGTCTACTCGGTTGAATGTTATTTTTTTTCACCAGCCTGACACCGGGATACACCTGCACTGCATCTAATGTCAAAGAAGTGCAGCGTACTAGACGAGGATATTAAATTGCATACTGATCTATTGCATGCTAACCAAACCTCTTGGGAGGTGGGCCACGGTCCTCCACATGTATGTATGTATGAAATGCGATTTAGGGGAGGCCAAATTTTAAATTTACAGCTTAATTAATCTGCATGCATGCTTAATGTTTGATTTTTTTGTTTCTAGTTCGACATGAGATACACACAATTTTATTTTTTGAAGTACAGTTAATATTACCTAGGTTAATCTGTGACATACAACTAGCGATCGATACGACCACCTGATACACAGACACAGAGAGAGTGAGCAAATTTAAAGTGTGATCTATCGTGAATTAAACTAAGCTTTTTCACCTACCCACATATAGTCTTACAGGTGACTCAAAAGCAGAAATTGGTCATAGCGTGACAGGTCGATCTATCGTGAACTAAACTAACCTCCCCCCACTCATACATACACACTATGTCTTACAATAAGTAAAACTGCTATATTACATGTAAGGGCTGACGGTTGCCAACACACGCAAGATCTATTGCAAATTTTATTAACCTACGACATAAGCCATGGACACACACACACCAAGTTTTCCAGATAGGCTATAAGCAACTCACCTCTTGCAATTGTATAACCTATTAACCTACAGCTAGCAACACTGTTTGAGCTGCTTTCGACGAGTAGTGTTACCAAACTTATTTTTTTACAAATAGACTCTACAGCTAGAGGCTTGAAACATATACCCTACCAGAGTATGCCAACTTACCTCATGTAAAAATATTACCTAGTACGGGTTAAGCTGTGACATACAACTAGCGAACGACACGACCACCTGACACACAAACAGAGAGAGTGTGATACAGCTTATACGCAGTTTTTCCTACACACGTACTGGGTTTAAAAGGTAACTTACAACAACTATTTTACTCACCTCCTATCATATAATAAAATTACCACAGGTTTTTGATACTTGCTGCCAGAACATGGTAGTTTTAGACTGGAAATTCAGCCCGATTATTCTATTTGTGCAAGAGAAAAATGATGATGCCTGCATTTGGAATATATAATTCTTCTTACGGTATTTTGCGTGCCCCAGTAACCTTGCTTTCGATTCACGGAAGCTATGAGGTGTATTTCCTGTTTCGCGAACATACGAGAACTTTTCACAATGTCGCATCAGAGCGAGTTGGTTGTGTATATAAATCTAGTTTGGGGAATGGACATGAATATAATGTCAAAATTATTGCATAACTTAAAAAGAACATTTATTGCACTGCGCTTTCTAGCAAAGGTAAATGTAGAATGCCCCGGCCCCTCAGAGATTCGAATACTGTTAGTTAAACAGCAAGCATTGTCATATGGACTGTCGATTATTATTTTTTAAAAAAAACAGACCTCGTAATAAATTATAACCTGAGCTGTCTTGCAAGTCTCTTGAGTTTGATATCTGGTGAAGGAATATGATGCCACTATAAACTGTACACAAGATATACTCAGTCCCTGGCATGAGATGGACGAGGACCTATACAGTTGTACAATGGTTGTTCTTTATTAAAGCATAGCGCTTATTTACATGTCAGCGCAACATGCATGCAAAGAAGGGAGGGAGACCATAACGGATAATTCTTATTTCGATTTCAATATTTTTGCTAGTCACGCTATCTAGACGAACACTGGAAGATGGGCAAAAGCGAGGGAAAGAGAGAAATGTTATTTTTTGCCCCTCTGCCTGTGTGTGATATACTAGTTTTACATGCATACGGCTGTATCGTGAAGCGAGGCCGAAAATAATTTTTGAAAGCAGTCTCGATCATCTTCGCGTTCAGCCAACAAGAGAAATAAAATATTACACATGGGTGTGGGGCGCAGTACGGTAATGTGCATGGATGTTAAAATTTTTGGGTTTTATGAATAGACATACATATCAGTTTTGCAGTCTCCAGATGGGACCGGAGCTTACTCTTTATTTGGACAAGGGGGTTCAGATCAACTATAATTTTTGTTCACATCAAAATGAAACAAAGGATTTTACTCTACTGCTTACTTATTCAATATTTTTATTATTGTAAAGAATGGCGCGGTGTGTTTTATTGTATATAGTCTTCCAACAACCACCTCGGGGGCGTAAATTTATGTTTCTGCATGTATGCAAAATGCACTTAACTTCAGTTGTGAAGTTTGTTTTGCTGTTGTGATTAAATACTAAACCAAAATCACTGATGTGATATGAACCCCCTTCACTTGTGTGTATTTGAATATGCGAACATGAGGTATTTTGAATAATCGAGGCGGACAATCACAAAAACAGCTTGCAACGGTATGGAGAGTTCAAACTTCAGACGATTTTTGTTAATCTACGAAAAGCCAAGGGGCGAACGGAGATCACTACGAAAATTGTAACGCGAGGCTATTTTGGCTAATGGCAACGATGAGGATGAATAATGGTTGTTTTGATGAAATTGAAAAAGTGGGGCACGTCTGCTTCGAAGTGCATTACACCAACAACTACAATTGTCCCTCTTCCCCACACGAGGCGATTAACAGAGGTGTACTTTTGCCGGTCTACGACTCTGAGGGCTCAAGTTACAATGTTTACCTATAGCTGTACATATTTAAAAATGACCTGAGCAATTAAATGTTACAATACCGATCCTGATTTTTGTCGGATGACGTAGGTTGCAATCCCACCCCCGATGGCGTATAGACTTAAATGTTTCCATAACATGAAATACTGTTAATGGAAATCTGTTGTTTCTAATGTAAAAATCATATAACAAGAAAAAGAAGAAAATAAATGTTGCGAGCAAATACGGAGCCTCAACCCAAACACATAAATAATTAGACAAGATGTCAACGGTGCGTTCATAACTAACAAGTGATTATTCAAAAATTGAAATGGTGCAGGGGGAAACAACCAACTAACTAACTAGGCTTCTTAAACCCCGAGGGACAGCAAATACAAGCCTATCCTGATCTGAGAAAGATCTCTATCTATTTTTTTCCATCCCAACCGATTTTTTAGGTCCATTCAACCCCTCATGGTACACGAGCTCCCACTGCCCTGATGGTGGAGGAAGCGAATCTATTTGGACATGAAAGAGCATTATGTGTGGGAGACTATAATTTATACATGTGGTTGCTTGGATGCTTACAGAGGATGCCATAGCTCGTGCGATTGAGTCATTTTATTAAGCACATATTTTGATGAGTGTAAAGAATTAAATAAGTCACAAGGGGCCGAGGCATGGTTCGAATTTCTCGATCTAGGTATGGATGCAGACAGACACGAAGTTTTGTGTGTGGACACAAATGATAATGGAAAAATGCCGTTCACCCCGATAGCATAGTGGTAATGTTGTTCTTGCCTCGTTTCCATCGACAACATAGTGGTTATACTGTCCAATATTAAGAAGTTCTCAAAATTATTCAATCATTTTTTTTTCTTCTTCTATCATCTCGGTAACCAAAAAAAAGGTTTTCTCAAACGTTTAGACGGCTACGAAAATGTTGAAATGTAAAATATTGTTGCATTGTAATCAAAAAAGAATTTGTTGAATATGCCTAACCTAAAATAAAATTCAAGAATTAATAGAGTTAAATATTTGCCACTCTGAAATGGCGACGGCTATCATAACATTATTTTCAGCAGGATAATAATGACAATATTATATATATTAAGGATTAGGCCCGAGGGATTCTTATTCACTACACTCGTTTCTAACCTGTCCACACTGGAAACCGAAAACACAAGTACGAGACACTAACTTGGGAGAGGACATGCAAAAACTCTGCGGGGGCTCATCTTAAAAACTTCAGTAGATGTTTGTCATGGAACTCCCTCCTTAAATTCGATTCGAAAGGCACAAATATTCCGGTTCTTGAATAAGAAGCGCGTATGCCTTCGGAAAGAGAGAAGAAGAAATAAATAAATCAACTCATGCATATTCTTCATGTACGTATGCTTGGTGACAAGAAACAGTATTTTTTTTTTCTCTTCAAGAAATTGTTTTCAACTTTTTGCTAGGTGACCCAACAGGAGTGGACGAAATAGCTTATTCATTCAAACTGGAAGCTTGCTTTTTTTCAACAATAGAAAACATATTATTTCCAGTGAAATATCGACTCAACTACCTAGAATGGCTACCACGGGCTTGGTGACTGAATACTAAAAAACTATCGAGCGACTTACTTCACAGCAGTGTCACTTAGTTTCAACAAGAACAGTTCAAGGCTTCCCGGGTGTCCTGCAAGGTTCGGTATTTATTTTTTTAATAGCAAGCAGATGAACTGGCCTTACAATATGAAGACCCCTCTCACTGTGTCGGTTGCAGTTATTTTCTGGTAATTATGTCTTGCCGATGGCGTTGTCGCTTTGTAATCATACTTAGGAGTTATTTTTTTTATTTTGCCTTTCGCGACATGTTCGACTAATCGTGACAATACGTTTCAACTTTTCTGCATAAACGTTGATCATCGTTTATCTTGTCCGCATCGATTAATCTTCTTATGTTTTTTTTTTTGTTTTTTCGTCGCGTCCATCTCTTCTGTTATCACAATCGAGACTTCTAGATTATTATTTTTTCTCCCTGCAATTTTAGAAATGTAATTTTTCATGATCATCCAGCGAACGTCTGAGACATTTCAGCAAAATGTCGATTATTCAATGGAAGTTGTAAGGTTCCATGTTTTTTTTTCACTATCTCTTGTTTGGTCGATTTTGAATTTGGGAGTTATTTTTTTTATTTTGCCTTTCGAGACATGTTCGACTAATCGTGACAATACGTTTCAACCTTTCTACATAAACGTTAAAACGTTTCAACGTACAAACGTTTGTACGTTGAAACGTTTCAACGAACAAACGTTTGTACGTTGAAACGTTTTAACGTTTATGTAGAAAGGTTGAAACGTATTGTCACGATTAGTCGAACATGTCTCGAAAGGCAAAATAAAAAAAATAACTCCCAAATTCAAAATCGACCAAACAAGAGATAGTGAAAAAAAAACATGGAACCTTACAACTTCCATTGAATAATCGACATTTTGCTGAAATGTCTCAGACGTTCGCTGGATGATCATGAAAAATTACATTTCTAAAATTGCAGGGAGAAAAAATAATAATCTAGAAGTCTCGATTGTGATAACAGAAGAGATGGACGCGACGAAAAAACAAAAAAAAAAACATAAGAAGATTAATCGATGCGGACAAGATAAACGATGATCAACGTTTATGCAGAAAAGTTGAAACGTATTGTCACGATTAGTCGAACATGTCGCGAAAGGCAAAATAAAAAAAATAACTCCTAAGTATGATTACAAAGCGACAACGCCATCGGCAAGACATAATTACCAGAAAATAACTGCAACCGACACAGTGAGAGGGGTCTTCATATTGTAAGGCCAGTTCATCTGCTTGCTATTAAAAAAATAAATACCGAACCTTGCAGGACACCCGGGAAGCCTTGAACTGTTCTTGTTGAAACTAAGTGACACTGCTGTGAAGTAAGTCGCTCGATAGTTTTTTAGTATTCAGTCACCAAGCCCGTGGTAGCCATTCTAGGTAGTTGAGTCGATATTTCACTGGAAATAATATGTTTTCTATTGTTGAAAAAAAGCAAGCTTCCAGTTTGAATGAATAAGCTATTTCGTCCACTCCTGTTGGGTCACCTAGCAAAAAGTTGAAAACAATTTCTTGAAGAGAAAAAAAAAATACTGTTTCTTGTCACCAAGCATACGTACATGAAGAATATGCATGAGTTGATTTATTTATTTCTTCTTCTCTCTTTCCGCAGGCATACGCGCTTCTTATTCAAGAACCGGAATATTTGTGCCTTTCGAATCGAATTTAAGGAGGGAGTTCCATGACAAACATCTACTGAAGTTTTTAAGATGAGCCCCCGCAGAGTTTTTGCATGTCCTCTCCCAAGTTAGTGTCTCGTACTTGTGTTTTCGGTTTCCAGTGTGGACAGGTTAGAAACGAGTGTAGTGAATAAGAATCCCTCGGGCCTAATCCTTAATATATATAATATTGTCATTATTATCCTGCTGAAAATAATGTTATGATAGCCGTCGCCATTTCAGAGTGGCAAATATTTAACTCTATTAATTCTTGAATTTTATTTTAGGTTAGGCATATTCAACAAATTCTTTTTTGATTACAATGCAACAATATTTTACATTTCAACATTTTCGTAGCCGTCTAAACGTTTGAGAAAACCTTTTTTTTGGTTACCGAGATGATAGAAGAAGAAAAAAAATGATTGAATAATTTTGAGAACTTCTTAATATTGGACAGTATAACCACTATGTTGTCGATGGAAACGAGGCAAGAACAACATTACCACTATGCTATCGGGGTGAACGGCATTTTTCCATTATCATTTGTGTCCACACACAAAACTTCGTGTCTGTCTGCATCCATACCTAGATCGAGAAATTCGAACCATGCCTCAGCCCCTTGTGACTTATTTAATTCTTTACACTCATCAAAATATGTGCTTAATAAAATGCCTCAATCGCACGAGCTATGGCATCCTCTGTAAGCATCCAAGCAACCACATGTATAAATTATAGTCTCCCACACATAATGCTCTTTCATGTCCAAATAGATTCGCTTCCTCCACCATCAGGGCAGTGGGAGCTCGTGTACCATAAGGGGTTGAATAGACCTAAAAAATCGGTTGGGATGGAAAAAATAGATAGAGATATTTCTCAGATCAGGATAGGCTTGTATTTGCTGTCCTCGGGGTTTAAGAAGCCTAGTTAGTTAGTTGGTTGTTTCCCCCTGCACCATTTCAATTTTTGAATAATCACTTGTTAGTTATGAACGCACCGTTGACATCTTGTCTAATTATTTATGTGTTTGGGTTGAGGCTCCGTATTTGCTCGCAACATTTATTTTCTTCTTTTTCTTGTTATATGATTTTTACATTAGAAACAACAGATTTCCATTAACAGTATTTCATGTTATGGAAACATTTAAGTCTATACACCATCGGGGGTGGGATTGCAACCTACGTCATCCGACAAAAATCAGGATCGGTATTGTAACATTTAATTGCTCAGGTCATTTTTAAATATGTACAGCTATAGGTAAACATTGTAACTTGAGCCCTCAGAGTCGTAGACCGGCAAAAGTACACCTCTGTTAATCGCCTCGTGTGGGGAAGAGGGACAATTGTAGTTGTTGGTGTAATGCACTTCGAAGCAGACGTGCCCCACTTTTTCAATTTCATCAAAACAACCATTATTCATCCTCATCGTTGCCATTAGCCAAAATAGCCTCGCGTTACAATTTTCGTAGTGATCTCCGTTCGCCCCTTGGCTTTTCGTAGATTAACAAAAATCGTCTGAAGTTTGAACTCTCCATACCGTTGCAAGCTGTTTTTGTGATTGTCCGCCTCGATTATTCAAAATACCTCATGTTCGCATATTCAAATACACACAAGTGAAGGGGGTTCATATCACATCAGTGATTTTGGTTTAGTATTTAATCACAACAGCAAAACAAACTTCACAACTGAAGTTAAGTGCATTTTGCATACATGCAGAAACATAAATTTACGCCCCCGAGGTGGTTGTTGGAAGACTATATACAATAAAACACACCGCGCCATTCTTTACAATAATAAAAATATTGAATAAGTAAGCAGTAGAGTAAAATCCTTTGTTTCATTTTGATGTGAACAAAAATTATAGTTGATCTGAACCCCCTTGTCCAAATAAAGAGTAAGCTCCGGTCCCATCTGGAGACTGCAAAACTGATATGTATGTCTATTCATAAAACCCAAAAATTTTAACATCCATGCACATTACCGTACTGCGCCCCACACCCATGTGTAATATTTTATTTCTCTTGTTGGCTGAACGCGAAGATGCTCGAGACTGCTTTCAAAAATTATTTTCGGCCTCGCTTCACGATACAGCCGTATGCATGTAAAACTAGTATATCACACACAGGCAGAGGGGCAAAAAATAACATTTCTCTCTTTCCCTCGCTTTTGCCCATCTTCCAGTGTTCGTCTAGATAGCGTGACTAGCAAAAATATTGAAATCGAAATAAGAATTATCCGTTATGGTCTCCCTCCCTTCTTTGCATGCATGTTGCGCTGACATGTAAATAAGCGCTATGCTTTAATAAAGAACAACCATTGTACAACTGTATAGGTCCTCGTCCATCTCATGCCAGGGACTGAGTATATCTTGTGTACAGTTTATAGTGGCATCATATTCCTTCACCAGATATCAAACTCAAGAGACTTGCAAGACAGCTCAGGTTATAATTTATTACGAGGTCTGTTTTTTTTAAAAAATAATAATCGACAGTCCATATGACAATGCTTGCTGTTTAACTAACAGTATTCGAATCTCTGAGGGGCCGGGGCATTCTACATTTACCTTTGCTAGAAAGCGCAGTGCAATAAATGTTCTTTTTAAGTTATGCAATAATTTTGACATTATATTCATGTCCATTCCCCAAACTAGATTTATATACACAACCAACTCGCTCTGATGCGACATTGTGAAAAGTTCTCGTATGTTCGCGAAACAGGAAATACACCTCATAGCTTCCGTGAATCGAAAGCAAGGTTACTGGGGCACGCAAAATACCGTAAGAAGAATTATATATTCCAAATGCAGGCATCATCATTTTTCTCTTGCACAAATAGAATAATCGGGCTGAATTTCCAGTCTAAAACTACCATGTTCTGGCAGCAAGTATCAAAAACCTGTGGTAATTTTATTATATGATAGGAGGTGAGTAAAATAGTTGTTGTAAGTTACCTTTTAAACCCAGTACGTGTGTAGGAAAAACTGCGTATAAGCTGTATCACACTCTCTCTGTTTGTGTGTCAGGTGGTCGTGTCGTTCGCTAGTTGTATGTCACAGCTTAACCCGTACTAGGTAATATTTTTACATGAGGTAAGTTGGCATACTCTGGTAGGCTATATGTTTCAAGCCTCTAGCTGTAGAGTCTATTTGTAAAAAAATAAGTTTGGTAACACTACTCGTCGAAAGCAGCTCAAACAGTGTTGCTAGCTGTAGGTTAATAGGTTATACAATTGCAAGAGGTGAGTTGCTTATAGCCTATCTGGAAAACTTGGTGTGTGTGTGTCCATGGCTTATGTCGTAGGTTAATAAAATTTGCAATAGATCTTGCGTGTGTTGGCAACCGTCAGCCCTTACATGTGATATAGCAGTTTTACTTATTGTAAGACATAGTGTGTATGTATGAGTGGGGGGAGGTTAGTTTAGTTCACGATAGATCGACCTGTCACGCTATGACCAATTTCTGCTTTTGAGTCACCTGTAAGACTATATGTGGGTGGGTGAAAAAGCTTAGTTTAATTCACGATAGATCACACTTTAAATTTGCTCACTCTCTCTGTGTCTGTGTATCAGGTGGTCGTATCGATCGCTAGTTGTATGTCACAGATTAACCTAGGTAATATTAACTGTACTTCAAAAAATAAAATTGTGTGTATCTCATGTCGAACTAGAAACAAAAAAATCAAACATTAAGCATGCATGCAGATTAATTAAGCTGTAAATTTAAAATTTGGCCTCCCCTAAATCGCATTTCATACATACATACATGTGGAGGACCGTGGCCCACCTCCCAAGAGGTTTGGTTAGCATGCAATAGATCAGTATGCAATTTAATATCCTCGTCTAGTACGTTGCACTTCTTTGACATTAGATGCAGTGCAGGTATATCCCGGTGTCAGGCTGGTGAAAAAAAATAACATTCAACCAAGTAGACAAATAGCAGTGTTCAAGTTCAGAAGATTCAACAAATACCTGTCTGCTGCTTTAAACATTCATTTGATTAGTTAACCACTCACCACGTGGTCATACACCACACCACATATTACACCTCTCTAAGACGTGGTGCAGACACCAAATACACTACATAACACCCAAAATCAACAAGATAGGTTGCACCGTATAACCAACTAAACGCGTAAGTGCAGTTAAAAAATGCAGCAAACTAGACGAAGCTATTGAATCAAAATAATCACGTGGCATTCTTTTTGAATCTGACTTCACCCACTCTTTTTTTTTAATGCTTAATCGCAACAATAATTAACCAACTTTTTAAGTTTACTCTATGCACAGATAGATTAATCAGAAGACTGGGCATACAGTTTAAAATAGAATTGGAATCCAGTAGGTATCGAACCCGGGTAAATGTTTTGTACATTATAGGAAAAAAATGCAAAATATCCTCCAATTTTAATTCGAATCGAGTCGAATTTTTACATATTTCCACGCCGCCACATATTGTCCTATTTGCTTCTTTTACTTGCCTTGCTTAATTAACTCTCGCTAATTAGCATTTTTTTTGGAAGAAGTCAACTAGAACAACATATGGCGGTATGAGAAATATGCAAATCAAAGAACATTTTAGCAATATATGGGCCCTAGCAATTAGCTTTCTCGACTAAGAGTACTCTTTCAAACGTCTTCTGCTGATCGTATTACTAAACGAGGACGTTTAAAATTTTTGGGTGTTGAAAAAGTTTGACCCTACTTTTTATTTCTATTGTTTGCTAATAGATGGCGCTAATAGTACCCCCTCCCCTGCCCTCTCCCCTCTTCTCCTCTGCTGTATGGCAAATAGCACAAACATAGAAATCAAGATTTTGGAGAGCAAAACATAAAATTTGCATGCATCTGATGTCGAACCAGGAACTTTTATCTTTCGGGGAGTCAACATTATTTTTTACTCAGTCGTCATATAACATGAACGCACGCAAAGATTCACATGTGCTTTTATTATTTTGTGTTCGGTAAGTACAAGTATATTCTTACATAAATTATTGTTTAATTTAATAAATTGTAAACTCGGAGCCTGCTAAACTAACACTCCTTCTGTATTTCATTAAACTATTGAAAGCGAATGTTGCGTGCACGCGGAAATAGCACAGAAAAAAAAACCGGATGGAAGCAATTTAAAATCACTGGGGCAAGGTCAGTATTACGAGAGCGTAAAAAACACGTGCTTCCATTCAACTTCGAAAAATAAGAATGAATGTGTGCATACAGAACACATATGCTTTCTTTTCACAGTTGTAAAATCATATAAATTGTGCATGAAGTAAGTTACGAGAAGGCTCTCTCAATTAGGTACAAGTATTGTACAATTAGGTACAAATTGTTGTACAATTATTTCCCCCAGTTGCCCAGTTGGAGTTGGGGGCATAACACTGGTATTATTTGTAATCACAGTGCTTACTCATGTATTTTGTTTAATATTTTATTTCAAATTCACTGTCAGAAACTAGTGTTGCCAGTTCCTGGCTGTAGGTTTACCTACTCTGTTGGTTGTCACTGTCAAGTTTTTAGTATTCGTACAGCATAAAAAGCTATAACCCCTCCCCCTCAAAAATATATACATTGTATACGCCAAGATGCCCAATAGCCTGGCAACACATCATGAAAAAACATGCCAAGAAGACCCAGTGGGTTTATAAGTCAGTGCTGCCAATTCCTATTTGTAGGTTAGCTTAGCCAGTGAAAGATCATATAGTAGAATTTTTGTAGAGTGGGTGTTTGCGAGTTCCACGATGCCTTGCCCGAGGATACCCTATGCAGTGTCATCCTGATTGCAGAGAAGTCCTTCGTCCACGACGTGAAGAACGAGAGGGTCACAGAGCAGTTTTAAATTCATAAAAAATTGCCACATACTAAAAATCAACATCCAACACATTTTAGGTTATATAAAATTTGTGAAAACCTTATAATACTGAAATATTAAAACAAACAGAGTCCCCCTTGTAGGTTAGTTCGGTGCGTAAATAAAAAAAATGATAGGTTAAGTTATATCACTTAGGATCGTAAGAAAATTAAAAAAATCGTAAAAAAAAAGATAGGTTAAGTTATATCACGTAACATCGTGATATACCTACCAAGTACGAGTGGGGAAAAAATAAGTGCAGTGAAAATTTGTACTAAAACATCGCTAAACGCTATAACATCGACAAAAAATTGTCAAAATATGTCAAAAACTTATATTCGATTGATGAAAAAAATACCTACAAAATATGATCCTCAAATAATAACGTTCAAACAGTACCTAAATAAAAAAAATGATAGGTTAAGTTATATCACTTAGGATCGTAAAAAAATTAAATAATCGTAAAAAAAGGATAGGTTAAGTTGTATCACGTAACATCATGATATACCTACCAAGTACGAGTGGGGGAAAAATGAGTATAGTGAAAATTTGTACTAAAACATCGCTAAACGCTAAAACATCGACAAAAAATTGTCAAAGTATGTCAAAAAGTAATATTCGATTGGTAAAAAAAGAGGATACCTACTAAGTACTATTTTGAAGCGCCTAATATACACTACTACCATCTTGCTGAAACCAAGGGCTTGGTTGCAGGTCTTCAACCTGGGGAAAACAAGACAACTCCAGCATGTCTAGGTACGTCGTTCCTGTGACAGTCTCCTCAGCAAAGAAGAACGGTCCAATGATCTTGTCGCACATGAGGCCACACCAAACGTTCACTTTCGGGCTATCTCGCAAGTCGCACCTTTTCCCTGATACTGTGTGGATTCTCTGATCCCCAAATTCTAACGCTATGCTTATTCACAGCACCAGAGACATGGAATGTGGCCTCATCAGAAAACATTACACTTGACAAGATGGCAGGATTCCGGTCGATTCGGTTAAGCATGTCGCATGCAAATTCATATCGTCGTTGCTTGTCATTAAGCTTGATGGCCTGCAGAATCTGCACCTTGTATGCATACAGATGCAACCGCTTTCTGAGGACCTTATGAACAGTTGCACGTGGCATCTGAAGTTCCCGTGAAGCCTGACGAATTGATTTGCGTGGACTACGCTGGAACGCTTGGCGGACATTCCCAACTTGTTCTTCGGAGACACGCCGACTCCCTCCAGACCGCTTCAGAATGCTGCCAGTGTCCAGAAACTGTCTGTGCCATGATTTTATCCTCTTGGCGTCTGGTGCTGCTTTCTTGTAAACACAACGGAACTGCCTTTGCACCAGTAGCGTACGCAGGATTTCATCAAGAGGGGTTTTATTTCTAAAACTTTTTTCCAAATTCACATTATCATTGTTTTATTATACTTTAATTAAATAATAATAATCACAATTAATTAATAATACTTATAATTAATTAATTAGCTGAATTAATACTAATAATACTACAAATATCACTACTATTACTATTAAGTAGTAGAGATCTACATAAATATAGTATTTATGAAAACAATAGAACGAAATTACTTTCTAGTCATTCGATTTTTATCAAATGCTGGGAGCATTGTTTTGTTTCTTTGTTACGAAATAATTGTCTAGTGAGACATTTCAAGGGTGAAGAAGATCCATAAATAAAAGAAAATATATTAAAATAAATTGAAATAATCAAAGTATGGAACTCATCCAAGGAGCTGCGGTGATCTGGTCGATAGAGCGTCTGACAAGTGACAATCACGCGGGAGATTCGGATTCGATTCCCGAAATTGGTTGGAATTTTCCGGCTTTTTCCCCGCATAAATGTCCCCGATAATTCACATCTGGATTATCTCGCTGTTCTTACCAACAAAACATTTTACAATAGTTAAGCTTATTGTCGTTTTAATAATTGTCTAGTCAACAAGGTGAGACATTTTAAAGAGAGACATTCAAACGAGCTGTGGTAAACAATATAATGGGAAGGCGAATTGGTGACTGTATTCTTGTCCGCCTAGCCTTTGTCTATACATTAGCCTCTTACAACGTACCAATAACTTTATTTAGTTAATTCTCATTGTTCACACACACAAAAAAAATACATGTTCGTTGAACACTGGCGTACGTAGAGGGATGGCCGATGGTGTTCCAGCCCCTACCGAAATTTTGATAAAATCAGAATTTTCAAACAAAAATCCGTTGAGAACTTTAAAAAATCAAAGTATGTAAATGCGAAACCTCTTTTAAAGTGAATCCCGATTACCATTTTTGTCTTTGAATACAATTTTAATAGACCGAAAAGCTCCAAAAATACGAAATATTTTATTATGCATCCTGCCCTCCAAATCGAAACCATTTGCTATCCACATTTACTATTCCAGCCCCTCCCGAAAAAAAAGATCCTGCGTACGCCAGTGTGTTGAACATTGTTGCAACTGAGATACAAAACAACTGTTTTCTTTTTTAAATCATAGTTACCCTAACCTAACCTCATAAACTCGTGGTTATTTTCAAGGCATCACTGAAAGACGCGTGTGTTTGGAATGCTGTGCTTTTCTCCATGCTGCATGGAAATAATAATTCAAATTATTATTATTATTAGTAGTAGTAGAAGTAGTAATAGTAATATTATTGTCCCAGATCTTTGACTGTGAAAAATTGGCCATTTAATTTTTTTCCACACCATTTTTCATAATATTTCACAAGCTCAAAGGGGGGTTTAAACCCCGTAACCCCCCCCTTGCGTACGCCACTGCTTTGCACCATCACAATGGATTTAGACTCCGCGTACCAAAGCACAGTTTGTGCCTTCTTCTGCACTAAAGCCATTTTGGTTTCGATGGACAACTACACCAACACCAGTGCGCGCCACACGTTGAAAAAATTTAGGCAACAACTTTAAGTCCTCCTGCACCCAATGGAGAAGTCAGACCTGAAACGAGAAAGATTTACTATTTTTAAACTGCCTCAAAAATTAGGGCATTTCGGTGTAGACACCCTGTATAATATTTCTAGTAACATTTCCCTGCCATTGCCCGCATTACTCTAGCCAATAGATGTTGGTCTGATAGGACCTTTTAACTTAGAGTGGTACGAAACGACTGGATGCAGCTAATCCTATAAAATACATCACTGCTCACTATGTGGCACCTTTAGCTAAGGCAGCGTATTTATCTTCATTTACAACGAATAATATTTTATTGCAATTTGCAAAGACTTGGATATGGCCCTTCTCTAAACTCTAATCTAAATTATGTAACTTTGAGCAATCTTCTGTAACCAACACGGTTCCAAATGAAGAATATAACTCAGCTGATTCAAGAGCTCGAACACCAGAAGCCTGCCTTCGTAGCGGAGTACTTATCAAAGTGCGCTACGACTGCAGAGGTCTCGGGTTCGAATCCCGGCCTGGGCATCGTGTTCTTTGTGTGTGTCCCCTTCATCAATTCCATCAAATCGTCACTCACACCCATCTTCGCGATTACCCAAACGTGACAGAAATGAGAAGTAAAATAAACTAAATCAATCCAACACCAGAAGAATTAAATGAAGAAGAAGAAATTTCAGTTTCCCCCATAAAGTCAGAGTCTGTGCGACCTTATCCAAAAGTGTTCGAAAGCCAAGAAGGAAGATCAAATACTGCATTTTTACGGCGTCAGCTATAAGGGAGCAGAAAGTTGAGAACGAAACATCGAAAATGGTAAGACTTTACAAGGCTAAGGAGCCCATCAAACGTAACAAGACCTCTGATAAAGAAGTGACAAGGATGAGGTTTCTTTGCACAGTAAAGCTAATCGGGACTAGACCTACAATTTAAAGTGGGATGGGAGCCACTATGTGTCTCCACCGGGTATCGAACCCGGGACAACTTGATTGAAAGGCGACGGCGATCAATTAAACGAGTGTCGCTACACGATGTCTCGGATACATTAGATGTCAAAGAGTCAACATGCGTAAAGATAATATAAGTTGTCGCAGGTGACTTTGTTATTTTCAATGCGAAGAAAACCGAAGTTATCATCGTTAGTTAGGCATAAGAACAAGTACGTACGTACGATCAAGATAATGTTGTCTACGAAGATGAAATAATTGTGGATGTTCAGTATTTCCCAAGAAAGAAGTTGTTAAAGGTAGCGGAAAAAGCAAAGTAAGTTTGAATTTACTACAGCCCGATGGCTCGAAGCATTGCTTCGATTTCAATTTCAAATTTTAATAGGAAAGATTATGAAAACATTATAGTATGTTTATAATGCTAAACACTTGGTTTCCAGTAAGACAAGACATTATTGAGATGTGCTCATGTCTGTTTCAATGTTTCCCATGTATGGAGCAAATTAGATCACTCTATTGATATTTTGTTTAACGCATTTAACTAGCAAAGTAACGTATTTTTGTGTGTAATTTTTTTTATGTAAACTATACCCTGTCTCTGGAATCGGTGTAGCAAGGCCGCGCATAACAGAATAGAAGGGGTGAAAGCGAGTTGGAGGAGCATAGCAGTGCACACTGCTGCAAACAGCTGGTAGCTACACTCTCCCTATCACGAGTTCATTGGTCGAGCCCTCTCGAGTCACTACTTGCTCAGAGACTTATTTTCGTTTGCTTGCTCCAGAGATAGAGCGTAGAAGAATGTTTTTTGTTTATATTTGATTATAAAATAAATCAATAAAATTGGCAGTGTGTTCAAATTCGTCTAAATCTTCCCAGTATTAGAATTTTGTTACAGAGGACATTTCTAGCGTCCCATCTAGGCTATACTGCATAAGCATCCCTTGTGTTTTACTCCTAAAAAAATAAATGTTCACTCGCAGTACTTAATTCGTGCTTGGAATTGGCACTCTGCATTTTTCACCTAGAAGTTCCTGTTCTGTGAAATCATATAAACTTCTTACATTACAGAACTTACTATTGTCCCAACAACTGCATTAACCTTCATGTGCTAACAATTGCACCTGCACTTATACATCATATAATGCATACCTAACCCACCCCTACCCCCCCCCCGCACACACATTGAACTACCGAAGACTTATTACTTATCTTTACTCCACAGTATATATACTAATCTATTCAATGTATTATTTTATTATTGTGTAATCTTTATATTATATTTATTGTATTATCATGATCAATAGCTATGTCCTTTCCCCCCTTTCTTTGTTTGTATTCACTTATTGTATCTGTGACAAAGGTTGGTTGTAAGAACGGCCTATGAGGCCGAAACACGCCTGCTTAAATACAGACCATTCTATTCTATTCTATTCTACAGGGTGCGGCACTTAAAACCAGCCCGTCCCTTCATAAGATATCATTAGATGAACAATTTGAATGATTAAGTGAAATTAAAACAAAATCAAACAAAAGCAATACACCAAATGAAATTTAATGTTGTGTGTTAAGGTTTCTCACCTTCACAATAGATGCTGAAAGTGTCCTCCACCCACTTCTGTTGACATGTGCATTTAGATGTTTTACATGTTCATTAGCAAAGCAATTACATCGGGATTACAGCGGGCTGGTTTTACGTGCCGCACCCTGTACTTATCACTTAACATAGCTGTTTTCCTGTATCGAAATCCAGGTTGTAAAGACACAGTATTTGCCAGGTAGAACTTTGGTCTTCATCATGGATATGTATGTGAATTTTCACTAGGATTTAAGTTTCTTTACTTCGTGTTTTAATCCGTATTTTCATTTTATTTTTAGATACTGAAGTTTATATTTTCTAATAAATGTGAATTATTTTCGTTAATTTAAATTGTTCATCCTCAATTTGTTTTATGTTTGGTTATTTTATTGTTCAAGAAAGATGCAAGAAATATATGAAAGCTAATTCCATCTTGAGTATCATTTTGTCCTGCTACTCTTAGATTCTGTTAGCCTTGTTTTTCTTCATTTCAATGTTTGCCCCCTTCCCTAGAATTAGTTTCCGTCCAAGGTTGGGGGGAAATGCACCCTGCCCCATGGGGTTGCGCCACTGGCCGCAAATAATTTCAAAGGGGGGCATGACATCCTCTCTTTTACAACTTTTTTTCATTTACATCTTTCGGATCAGAACTTGAAAAGAGTAAGAAAAGGAGGCAATGCGAGAGAAGCGAGCAAGAAAATTTTACAAAATTTATTTTTATTTTCATAAAATTTGAAATCGAGGGGGGGGGGCAATATTCCCTCTGTGCCCCCTTGAAGGTGCCCTTTGCCGTCAATCTTGACCCCCTAGAATTGATTTACTTCCAAGGTTGGGGAGGGGGCGATGCACCCTGCCCCCCTGTGGTTGCGCCACTGAAAATGACTAAACCAAACAAGCCTAATATAACATATTAGACATTTAGCCTTACATCTGTACGTAAATTAGGCTCATTATTAATTTATAATGGAGGTTTCTCAAATTTAATGCTACTTTTTATTCACTTCCAATTGTTTCTCTACCATATATCCTCCATTTCTGGAATCCTTGATTCATACCATTTCCAACGATGAAGTATACATAAGTTATTTCTAATAGGAATGGTGATTCGACATCCTTACCGCACATCTATTGCTGTTCTATTGCTTGAAAAACGCGGTCTGCATCTCAGATTCCACGAAGAGGACGTTTTCAATATTGTTTTCCTATTGAATATAACTAAAATGCGCCATAAAAAATTAGTAGGGAAGCAATCACGATTAATATATATCATATAAAAATGAACATTTGTTCCAAAATAGTATTTATTTATCGAATATTACTTCTTTGGTGGAGGTTCAGTCTGCAACCGTGCCAATCTAAGAAATTTACTTACGTATTGCCTAAGCATTGCATATTAACTACAATCTATAATTTGCATTACATATTATAAGAATCTTGTGCTTTTCGTTACTTGCCAAGACCATAGATTTTTCAACCTGGAGGTCAAAGTGACGTTACTTTATTTTGTCCATGTTCAAAATTCTTGCTATGAGATTACGTTTCTGTAATATTTGTTTCACGAAATACCTAATCATGTATCACTTTTTTCCCATCAAGATAGAAATGTTCTTAATATTAAAGTAGTTTCATCGTAAGAAAGCGTATAGTAATTAATTGCGAGACCACAGAACTGATGAACTGTATTTTCAGCACTCCTGCCATCTATTGGTGCGCTTTGCAAATAGCAACTCGACCTATTGTTGGATGTGCTGCCATCTGTTAGTCCTTGAACGAAGTAGTTCACAAAGCGAAGATATCGAGGAAGCTAATCAAAGGGGTATCGGACTAAATTTGGTGGTACATACTCACCAAATGAGTGGAGATTTCACCGATCGAATGCGGGCTTGTACGTTTTGTCATGTTGTTAAAGTGTGAAACATTGTCGATTCATTTATTTCGATGTGACGTCTCGGCCTCCCCGATGGCGCAGTAGTAGCGTCGTCGGCTTGTAATAATAATAATAATAATAATAATAATAATAATAATAATAATAATAATAATACATTTTCTTTATTAAGCGGGCGAGGTTCAGCCAAGGGCTGCTCTGCCACCTAACCCTTGTCAATATGATAATACATATGAGATGATGTAAACTGCGTATGGAGCAGTAAGCTAAATGTAAAATAATACACAGATACAAAAAAATGAAGGAAGAAAAAATGCGTACAAAAAAGTATAACTAGAAATACAAAAGACAATAGTAATAATAATAATACAATAATACAATTCTATATAGTGAATGACTTGATACCTTCAGTATGTGCCCCGACTCTGCCATGGTTCCATTAATAGCAGATCTTTTACTTTACCTTTGCAATTTAATGGGTTGTTTACACTAGCGATGTTCGCAGGCTATGCATTTCATGCTTTGGGAGCCGGAAAGGAGAAACATGATTTGTAGGCCGTAGTAGAGTGATGGGGTAAATCGAAGTTGTTCCGCTTACGGGTAACATACTGATGGATTTCCCTACGGGAATGCATCTTCTCATACAGGTACTGCGGTTCACCTTCTGTCAGTATGCGGCGTATGAAACAGAGATAGTGCAACTTCCATCTGTTTGCAATGGTAAGAACCTGATTATTATTTAAGAATGGAAGAATATGATCGGACCTTTTCGCTTGGAAAATGTATCGGAAGCACGCATTTTGCACCATTTCTATTTCTTTACTGAGCTTATGCGAGAGTTGAGGGCCGCAAACATTATCACAATAGTCGAAAAATGGGTAGATTAATGCTTGGATGAGTCTTAGCTTGCATTCCGCAGGGAGGAAGTCAGTTAAAAGATTCAGATTCCTAACTGTTCCATAAGTTTTCCTACATTGCGAGAGGTTCGATGCACGGTGGAGGCACATAGTGGTTCGGATTCCACTTTAAACTGTAGGTTCAGTCCCGATTAGCCTTACTATGCATAAAGTGGTCTTAAAACACCAAATCAATCAATCAATCGAAGTGACGTCTCGTGTTCATCGTGTTTTTCTTCCAAGTAATTCAATTTGGGATGTATTGTTGCGTTTGGACTTACAGCCAGTAATAATTTTCTGCGTAGCTTATGTTGGGTTCTGTCCATGCGTGTTTATGACTGCCCTTTAATCACTTTCATTTCTTGGTCATTCATTCCCATCTTCGCTATTAGTCAAATGTGGCAGAATAGCGATGTAAAATAAAGTAAATCAAACTATAAAATCGTCTCAATTGTCACTTAAGTGTGAAATGTCCTTAAATCTTCCCAGTTACCGTAAATTGGACTTCTGTGAAAACATTTAGGAGCGGGGTGTTTTTTGTTTTTTTGTTTTTTGGGAAGTGTTGAGATGTATGTGTGCATGGATAAATAACTGATAAATCAGCAAGGTAGTGGCTCCGAAGTTCATTAAGGAACATCTGTTTTCAAGACAATGAGGGTGATACAAAGATACTAATAATCCAATTTTTTTCTATTAGAAACATGATACATTATTTTAATGTTGCACTTTCTCTCATATTTAACCTTGGCGGGGGGAAGGGGGTGTTATTGGTCTTTTTTCAGAATTTTTGCAGGTTTTTATTGTGTGTGTGTACGTATATGTATAGGCACCATACCATAGTGATCGAATGGACAACAATATTTCGTCTTGTAGGATTTTGAAATGATGTGACAAAGACATGCCTCACAAGTAAGTTTTTGATTGATTGATTTAGTTTATTTTACTTCGCGTTTTGTGCCTCTTGGCTAACTTGCGAAGATGGGGATGAGTGATGAAATAATGAAATTGATGAATGGACATTCACAAACAACCAAGCCCGACCGGGATTCGAACCCGGGACCCTTGACGTCGCCTCACAAGTAAGTAAAAGGACAACAATAGATAAAGGATTTCCAGTATTTCAACACACGCAGAGCCTTCCCTCATTGCCTCACCTCGCGAATTTATCAAATAACTTCTAAGAAATCATGTTGCCAACACCTCAAAAAAGATGGTCAACTCCTATAAACAAAGTTGCAAAACTACTAAAAAACAACAATATTATGCGTATTATGTTTTCTTCTTGTTGGGCTCTGGTTGGTTGGTTGATTGATTTTGTGTTTTAAGTGCACTTTAAGGCTAATCGGGACTGGACCTACAGTTTAAAGTGGGATCCGAACCACTATGTGCCTCCAGCACGTGTCGAACCCGGGATCCCTTGATTGCAAGGCGACGACGCTACCACTGTGCCATCGGGGAAGCCTTTTCTGGGCTCTGAGTCTCGTCCTACGCACCTGTGTTAGTCAGTAAAGCAAAACCGAAGGAGGGCATTCAGGAAATGAAATGTATACATGCCATATTTCCACTGTTTATATCATATAGTTGCAGTATAATCTCCCCATTCACCTACAATTGGTTTACGGCATGAAAATTGATATTTCATTGCGTACACGACCTTCTTTTGCCACTTTTAGTTCTAAACACAGCCGGTAGAATGCCAGACAGAAATTAGTAGGATTCGAATTAAAATAGAAAGGATAGCTAGACGTTTAGATCGTTAGTTGGATACACTATTAAGTATTAAACCTACACGTGCTGTATTTTTACTACCTTGACAATGCTATTCATTGCTAAGATATTCATGTTTGTATTATTGGTTGACACTGTTTTCAAAGGTCCAATTTTCCATTAAATCTTATCATACGGTATGGGATCGAATCTTGGTAGGCGTAGCTCAAACTAACTCGCTTAGCTGTTGAGGTACATAAGTAACAAGAATGGCAACACTACACTTGGGTTTTAGACTCGTCAAGACAGAAACGGCAGGTGTATTATTGGATGATAGAATTAACTGTTTCGTTGCAGAAGAGTAGATGAAAGTTCCGCCACTGGATATTCCTTCTCTCACTCCGGACTACCTTCTCCCCTAATTGCTACTCCCAGCTGACCACCGAGCACTCCATTACCTCCAGTCATTCAACTCCGTCACCTTCCCTTAGTCATTCTCCTCTCATAATCCGGTGACTCGACTTTGGCTTGAGGAATGCCTTGATTGACACATTTCTTGTATTTCCTCTGTACACTCGAAATCTAAGGAAACGACCCCCTTTACGGTTATGCAACCCAGAATTTTATATCATCTAGTTTCGCCAGGAAGAGCAGCTCGCGAGAAGCGTAGTGTTTCCAACTCTTGAATCTAGCCACAGATTCACGCGACCGGGTGGAGATCTTGGTTTCCTCTTGATTTGATTTCAACGGACAACAAGTTTATTTTGAGAATGTCTCTGGTAATAATAACAAGTGTTATTAACATTTATGCTTGAGTTTTTTATTATTCTTTGACCACTTCCGAACGAATATGTGAAGAAAGGAGGTATCACGGATTTCGCTATCGCTCGGATATTTGACACCTCCCATGAGAGAGTCCTGCAGACGAAACGATAGCATTATGACTAATTCTGTTACCTATTTCAGAAAAAAAAGTCCCTTCCGATAGCCTAAAGTCGCCTTGTAATCAAGAGGTCCTAGATACAATTCCCACTGGTGACCCACCACTCTAGATCATAAGTTCCGTTTCCATTAATGTATCTGTGCATAAATTAAAAACTAAAATTTTCATTAAGGTTTACGTGTGCTCGGAACAACCTTTGAAAGGCAAAAGTAAAATGACGTGGAAGTTGCGATTGGTTTTTACATCACTGGCGCTAATGCGAACCCCCGAACTCCATTGTTGCAGTTATTCTTTTCGAGATTTTTCTCGTTGGTCCTGCCACCATAGGTAAGTCCAAAGAGAGGATTCTGACCCCCATAACCATCCCCTCCCCGTTCAGTGTGTTTCTACTTTTCCCACTGTATCCTATTTGCACCCATTACACATTTTTTTTTCATTTTGCAATAACGCTTTCGGCTTTTTTCTTCAGAGTTATTATTTTTGTTTTTAAATGTTTGGCGACATCTGTTTTGGAAAAAGTTCCACGAAGTTTGTTTTAAGTGTAAATGTATCTGGACATACAGTGTGGAGTGGGATTGGAACAACAAATATGAGGTTCCGTCGCGGAACGAACAAGCGCTCCTTTGATTATGTTTTCTTTCCACGTTTATTAAAATTTGCTTCCTTCAGCCTACTTCCGATTGTCGTATATTTCAATTCGTATCAGTTCTTTTCCTTTTTTTTTCATTTGTATTGTTCGAGCCGTGATAACTTTCTCTCTTAATCTGGTTATTCGAACACTTTTATACTTTTTCCTCGATTTTCCCTTCGCACTCATTACAGATTTCGGTATCGCGCTTTTCCATATTTTCACTAATTTAATTCTCTTGTCTATAATTCCTTTGACTATTTTTAATTTGCCCTTAGTCCGAATCAAGAAAATATGTTAGGAAATGTTTCCCGTGTAAATCTTATTGTATGGTGGTGTAAAATTCATGCCAGCTTTTTCTTACGATAAGGGTTTTGAAAGTGCAAGGGTCTCATTTATTAACCATGGTGGGAAGGGGGGGGGCGGAGGGCTGCCAGAAACCTTCCAGACGGAATATGCTGGAAACAAAAAGTAGGCGCAGCATTTGACCGTACTCTTCCATCTTCCGCCATTCCTGTGCACCGTACCCCCGCGAGTAGGGGAGGGAGAGAGTGGACCATGCTTCCTTATGGCCCGAGGTGGAGGGAAGAAGGAAAAGCTGCGCGGGGACTTTTCGTCCCAAGGTTTTTTCCTTGTGGTCGATCTATACCTGCGAGCAAAGGGGGAGGGGGTGGCGAGCAACACTGCCACAGCGAGTCGCTGTAAATGATTTCATCGTCTGTGCTGGGTGAAACCGGTTCTTGGTGCTCCTATACTTTTCCGATACATTTCTGCCAGCCTTTTTAGCGAAGCGAGGTCATATGTTCCAGATTCGAACTCTGGTCAGGCATGAATGTATCACTGAGTTTGTCCCGTCACAATTTTATAAATTGATAATTCATCCGTATTATCGCGATTAACTCAAAAGGCAGAAGAGTGATGTAAAATAACCGAAATAGAAAGTGATGCATTTGTGCCTGGTGCTAGTGTCACGACTAAGTTAACTCTTTATAAATGATGAAATAGGTAGCTCCTTGCGCTCAAATACACTTATAAATTGGCAAAAAAATAATAATCCAACTTATCGCTGATCTCTTACTACATTTGGAATACAGCCAAGAGCGATGTAAAGCAATGCAATTACATTGTGAATGTTTCACATCCTTTTTCTCGTAGCGGGGGCGGGGTTCATTCATTACAAATATCTAGGAAAGGATTTAGCAGCAATCCGTGATATACTTAAATATCATAACATGTTGCGTAGCCAGGGTTCTTGTGTCCTAGCCTCTGATAATTTTGAGTTTTTCTTTTTCGTTGTTTCTTCAATCTTCATCAATTTCATTGAGGCATCATCCATCCTATGTCGCCATTGGCTATACGTATGTAAAAGTTGACATAAAATGAGTAAAATTTGAAAAGAAAACACAAGGATCTACTTTTCTCATAGCTCGCCAAACATGCACATTTCCGTATTTTATGCTTTCAGCGCTATCATTATTCTTGGCAGGCAATGGAATTAAAGCAATTCTCACAACTAACGTAAACTACATGTCACTCAGGCATGGCAATTCTCGCGGGCAAAGAGGATTTTTTTTTGTATTGGCACATGGTAGCACAATAACTATCTTCTGGCCTCCTAGATTTAAATCCGTACTCTTTATTCCAGTTGAGTGATTGACTCACAATTTTGCCATTGAAGGTTTGGGTTGTATTTGTGTTATATATTGTGTTTTTGGTGCACTAGGAAAATGCAATCCCAAAGGTTCGCACTGAACAGAAAATTGTGTGCTTTCCCTCTCTCTCTTCCAACTCCGTCCCTATCTCTCACCCCACGTCCCCACTATTTAGGTAAACTGTTGTTAGAAACATATTTTCCGAAGACTATCCACATTGAAAATAATATTCCCCAATTGTTTTGACAGGGCATTTTTATTGCTCCGAACGAATTATCTCCGTAAGAGGACTAGGGCCTCCCCGATGGCGCAGTCGTAGTGTCGTCACATTTCAATCAAGGGGTCCCGGGTTCGATACCCGGTGGAGGCACATAGTAGTTCGGAACCCACTATAAACTGTAGGTCCAGTCCCAATTAGCCTTTCTGTGCACAAGTGGACTTAAAAAACAGCAATTCAATTCAATTCAATTGAATCATCTTATCAATATTTTTAAATCTGCATGCGCCTGCTTAATTTAATAGATTATACATTTATATTCATTGCGGACAGAAATGTGAGAGAAAACAATGCAGTTTTTTCAGGGAATGCATGAGTCAATAATAATGTATATTTTACGTTATATACTCTTTTATATTGCATTGATTCAATAGTATCCTTATTTCCCTGCTTTGACTTAAACCTCAGATGCAGTAACTTCACGGTTGCCTTTTGCCACCACGCTTTGGCTTTAATTCGAGCCCCGGTGGGTGCTTCGTTCGAGATCCTGCAGCAGTTTTACTCGTATGCCTTGAGCATGTCATTTGCAACGGAACCAATAAAATGAAACTTTCTGCACCGGAATGGGCTTGAAACTCTACATGCACCAGTGAAAAGGTGTTTTCAAGAGGTATGTGCCACGTGAAACATGTCCCTTCGGTCCGAATGTTCCTTTACGATATCATTTCATCATGCCTTACACCAGCGGCGTATACTCGGGGTCATCTAGGTAATTGCAGATGACCCGGCTGTATTTCTTTTATTTTCTTTTATTTTTTAAAAAAGTATACATTTCTTCGCAATATTCTTCCAAACCAATTTCGATGCATACATTTCTTTGCTTCCAGCGCGCGAATGCTTCCAACCGTTTGCCGCTGAATGTCCGGGAACCTTTCTCCAGCCGGTGGAATGTCTTCAGGGAATCTCACCCTGACGTCATTCCTCCCGTTTCCCTTACACCCCTTGGCGAGGACGAGGAGAGAGGAAAGAGGGGGAGGAAACACTGCTTCTCAGGCGCGGAGATTCCGTGCCCAGGGTAACCTCCTTCTTGTGAGAGTCCACCGGTCGCACTCTCAACCTACAGAGCCTTTACCGTTCCCTCCGCTGAATAGGGAAAACATACCCGGTAGAGTGCGAAGAACAGGAAAATTGAATAACATGGGCAAAACCAATTCTACGCTAATTTTCACTTCACATTTGCTTTTGTCTTGCTGATTTCTGTTACTTGAACATAAATTTATCAAAAGGAAAAAGCTTAAATATTGAAGATGAAGCAAACTAAATTAAAATTCAAAGCTTAAGCAATTAAAGCACCTATATGCTGACTCCCCCCATCCTTGTATTTACAAAAATAGTAATTGTTTCTCCTCTCTAATCTTCAAAAGCAGCTAGAATACTTTCTTCACGGAACTGAATATTTTTTAAAGGTAAAGATATCAAAAATAAATTATATATATATATATATATATATATATATATATATATATATACATAACTTAGTTTATGTTGCTATATTCCGCCTCTTTAGATTAATAGTGATGAAGATGAACGACTTAAACATAAAACGAAAAAAACGCATCAGGCACGTAGCCAGGTGGAGGACTCAGGGGGATGAAACCCTCCTCCCCGAAATCTTACAAATATCTAATTTAAAAAGTGTATAGTGGTAATTAATTTTACTTCATTAGCAGGATTAAACACCTTGCATAATACGTTGTAATAATCTGAGATTCATCTTCAGGACTTCTAACCCCACTGTTTCAACTTTATGTGGCGGGTGCTAATAAGGGATGATCCCCATCCCGAAATAAAATTCTGGCTCTGGCCTGCAATGATTCGAACTTTTAAAACCTGTCATTTCGAGCTCGGAAACGGATTTTTTTATCATTCATAGGGAATTTCATTCTGAGCCAGGAACACAACAACAGAAGTTTGGCGCATGAAACTGAATGCGTGTAGTCGTTGGCTTCGTGCTGTGCTTCGTGTTTATTATTTATTTAGGTGAAAGTGTTTGTCATGATAGTGCTGTGTTAAATTGTAATGAATGTGATACAAGATTTGCTGGTGTAACCTTTTGGAACAAGATCTTTTCAGGAGAAGTTGCAAATTGTTAATACAGGTAGGCTATAACGACTTTGTCAGTATAATTCAAACTCAGTATCAGCACAATAGGTAGCTATGGTGCTATATTGAAAAGGAAATTTAAATTTACATATACTGATAACTTTATAATTATTATATTGATAAAAATAAAAAATAAAAACTAGAAACAACAAAAATTACAACATCATCAAATTATGAATATGTTTACAAGAACATTTATAAGATATCAATGCTATACATAAAAAAAATATATATCTTTGTTATCTCCTTCCAGGATAAAGCAAGTCTTTGTATCTACAATTCTGAGCTTCAGTTTTGTAAATTCATCATCTGATCAAATCACCTCCAAACGTAGAACATATAAGTGTCACTCTATGCGACCTTCCTCAAAGCACTCATTTGAGGAACTGTAACTTTACAAGCCTGCCCGTTAAGGAAGATGAAAACAGATACCTATTCACTGCTTCCAATTCAACATGGCATCTATTATACATATCAGTGTCATTCCACAACTTTCGAATCTTTATAAGATTATATCATATTCAAAGTTCATTCGAGTCATAAAAGGCTTCTATATAACTTAAACATCCAAGTTATTATAACATTGCCCAGTTTAATGCTTTAAAAGCAACAATTATTGTACACAGGAATTCGTAAGAAACGCCCCCCCTTACGGTTATGCAACCCGTAATTTTATATCATCTAGTTTCGCCTGGTAGAGTAGTTCCCGAGAAGAGCAGTGCTTCCAAACCTATAACTGTAGTGTTTCCAACCCTGTATTCGTTGGTTGGTTGTTAATTTGGTGTTTTAAGTCCACAATGCACAGTATGACTAATCCGGACTAGACCTACAGTTTAAAGTGGGATCCGAACCCCTTCGTGTCTCCACCGGGACCTCTTGATTACAAGGCGACGACGCTACCACTGCGCCATCCAAGCCTGTAATGCTTCGTAGAAGACAAAACCTTCACGTAAACTTCTTCATTCGTGAGTTACATTTGGTTTACAGACTCAATTCGTGAGTTACATTTGGTTTACAGACTCACATTACAGGACACTCTTTTCCTTTATTGAATGTTTTGTGGAGCATTTATTTTTCCTTCTGCGGATAAAATTCTGTTATTATTTTACATCTTATTTTTCGCAGCTTCTCTACCATTTATTGGCTAATCGCAACAATGAGGATGAATGATGACTCGATGAAATTGATAAGAGGACAGTCATAAAGAAACCACGGGGGCTAGATTCATATTATTATTATTATTACTATTATTATCTTTCTTTTTTTACTTTACTTTTGGTTAATCGCAATGATGAGGATTAATGTATGATAAAATTCATGAAGGAACACTCATAAACAACCATACCCAGGCCGTGACTGGAACCTGGGAATTTCGGCAGCGAGATCAAAAGCCGACGGCTTACCACGCTCGGGCACAGTGGCGGCCAATTATTATTAGAGATATTGTCTTAAGTAGTGTATTTTTCCACCATATTCTTTCATACAATCATGAAACGGATGAAAATTAGAATGTTAAAATACCTGCCTACGTTTTTTTTTTGTTTTTTTTTTAAGCTTGCAATATAAACCCCTACTGCACGAAGCCAAATTGTGGGAATACGAAACAGAACCAAGTTAACATATCTTGACCGTGGAAAGTGTTAATACAAAATCTAGAAAAGAGCCATTTAACAGTTGCCTGATTGCTTTTCCATTTGTTGCATGGGAAGAATTGTCTGAAATGTGTGTGTAGTGGAAGGCAAAGGAGAATACAAAGATCGAATAGAGAGGCAACACTCTCACTGTGAAATCTATTACTGACAATAAATTATTTCAGTTTATCAGAACACGTAATGGTATTTTAATATCAGGCTCAGGTCAATTTATTGTCATTTAGAATTTGAATAATAATTTGAACACCCACAGATCAATTCAGATTAACGAGGAGCAATCTATATTTTTTAACTATCAGGATTTTTCTCAGATTATTGTGGATCAACAAATTTTACATATACGAATTTTAGCGTTTGAACAAGTAAAAATGAAGGAAATTGAATTATTACTTAATATTCCCAAGAATTTATCTGATTTCACTATTCCCCAATGGACTCCGCTTGAACTTGCCTTAAAGCAACTTAATCAATCTATTAGTAAGGGCATTTCATTTCAGGAATTAGTTTTAAACCCTTTGCCCATGTCTATATTAGTATTTATTATTTGGAATTTATTACTAACATCAGTATTAGGGTATTATTTGTATAAGCACTATCAACTTACGAGACAGGTTCAATCAGAGCAGCACAGTAATAATTAATAATTTAAGGCAACACATCAATCATGGACATTAATAGTTTAATTACGGTTGTATATTTTTATTTAAATTTTCCTTATTTATTTTCAAAGAGTTATGGCAATTATTTAATCAATTTATTTTAATTTAATTTTATTATGATGAGGCAATTTAATTTAATTGTAAGACAAGGCAATGGAAATGAGTTTGGTTTTGTGTGCATAAACGTGAATTATATCTACCCATCCTTTGCAATTTCCTTTCTTTATTATAATTTTCCCTTGTTTAACCTAACCTGTCTATACGGAACAACGTGGACAAGCAATGCCTACACCAATCATGGGCATTTTGTATGAAGGACCTCCAGAGAAGCTACCATGCAGGAAGACTCATCACCATATTACAAGGAAGCATGCAAACATTTTCTACTACAAGAGAACTACATGTTTCCCGGAAAGCCTATATTCAACCAGGAACTTTCCAGTTTAGTGTTACAGACTATCAACGACACCTAGTAAGGGAACCAGATAAAATTTCCCTCCACACTGTTTCCAGTGGGGACAAATTCTTCCCATCTCCCAAGTTTTACGGGTAAATTACCACACCTTTTACATTACCCAAATTAAGTTAAGACGAAAAGCAATATGAAGAAGAAGAGAAGTAGGGAGAACATATATTCTACAAGCAGCAGTTTCGGTCACAACAATAAGTACAGAATTATTGTTCAAATTGTGCTACAGTGTTTTCCCACACATACAAGCTTATATCATGTGTATTCATGTGAATATTTACCGTGCATTATGGAAAAGAATACTTTTCCATAGCCCTTCTACACATCTTCAGTTCCGTACCATGCATGCTAGCAAGTTTTACATGCATTATAGTTTACATTACATTACAAGGAGACGACAAGCGCCAGTTATGTCAAATTATCCAACGATAGCAATTAGTGCGTTAATTTTTTTAAGAGAAAATTTTCATTATGGATAACCAAACGCACATGCAAGAAATAGACAAGCTTAACTACAGCACTTTCGAACATTTCCGGAAGCATGCTTTAGTGCCAATGTTTTATGCATATGTTTATCCCAAGCAGTAATTTTTTTTTGTTCACCTACATGGAACATCGAAAGCGACACATTTGTTCGCAGAACATTTTCGGATATTTATCATCAGAGTAGACAGTTGGTGGATACGTGCAAGATTATGTGTGCAGTTACACACGAGTATGTACAGTGGGATCCATGATTATTATCGTGCAAATTGTCCATCACCATGTTCGTGCACTTTATTTGACCCAATAAGAGCTTTAAGAATTAAAAGAAAACTCAAAACAAGCTGTTGACAACTTCTGCATCAGCATACATAAAAATCTATCGCTTAAAAACACACAGGACGTTAGTCATGGACAGTTTTCACGGTAATACTCATGGATCCCACTGTACAAGGCTATATAAAATACAAGCAGTTTTTTTGTGTAATTAATTGTGTGCATCAAGTATTTTTAATCAAACATCGGAATACGCAAGATAGCTAGTGAAAGTTGATATATTTGAAGTAGTCATGAGTGAAGTGGCTACACATTTATCAAAACATAGTACATGTTGGTGTATCCAGGCTTTTCTACAGGCAAAACAGTGCGATGTGTATATTGTGAACACCTGTGTTCTACATGCTTATTTACGATTGAACTTACGTCTGTACTTACTTGTGAACCTTTTAAGGTTTTGTAGCTTATTTGAAGGGTCCATTTTGGGCTCCAATTTTTAGAAACAGTGGGAGCTATGTTTTTTTTGTACGATAACACTACGGCAAGCGAGGCATCACAGACTATTGACCAAGCGCTCGCGGATGAGCAATTCTACATAACAAAATTTTACGTACGCACAAGTGTGGTACATTGCGAGTTATATCATTTTAATGACATGAACTCTTATAATTACTAGTCATATAATGGTATATAATATTGTTTTTACATCGTATAAACATACGAACTTGTTATTATTCATTATAAGGTTTTAGGGAATGGAATTTTTTTTAGGGATTAGGACAACAAGAGAAAGTTATGTTTTGTTGGTTTTATATTTTGTTTGTTTGTTTTTCTAAGAAAATACATGGAATTGGCGAACCTGGGTCATGTCAAGCTTTGCGATTTGACTTTTAAATTTTCAACAGGGAAAATTTTTCTCCGCGCGGGCGAACGTATCAATCCCTAAGATTGTATATTTATTTTTATTAAAGTCTCTCTGAACGCTTCACGTTGACCAGGGCATTCACTTGTTTTTCTCAGTTGTCTCAACCTCTGAGGAATGTTTACAATGCATTGTGTTGTGCCATGCAAATCTCCTGAGCATTCAGGAAACAGGTAATACTTCTGGTTATAGAGTCAGCGGTTTGCATGGTAGCAATTAAATAACACGATTCGGCATAGAGGAAGAGCTCGATTGCCTAGGAATATAGAGGTGAGACAAGCTGAGAGGGGACTGACTTTTGGGATAGAGTTGAGAGAGAAGAGGTGGTCAGCAAGGCAGGAGGTCAGAAGTTGAACGACGCTCTGGTCGACGAATTGGAGAAGCTTACAGAGGACTTCGCTTATTTGATTCAGCTAAAGACTTCAGATAGACAGATAGATCCTAACACCCAGCCATGATTCAGGTTCAACGGTTCACAAAACCCAACGAGTGACCATTGTCTTTTCTGTAGTCTATTTCCTTAGTGTGATTTTGTACCTTTCACATTGCCAAGCGATAACTCGTCATTCCAATGACGAGTGGTCTCGTCAGAGGATGAATGATGAGTTATTTACATCACCCCATTAATTAATTGGTTAACAGTTTAGGTATTCATAAGATCCCACGAACTTTAAGGTTCGTTACGACTGTTCTGCACTGCACAGACAACGCGTCTCGTCGAGTGGGCGGGGCACTGTGGGTGCGAGCGACCTGCTGTTGCTTCTGCAAAGAAGAACACTCACAGACAACTGAATGACGCTCCGCTTAAAATCTAGTCAATCGAGAAAGGATTTGTTGAGGAAGTGAATTGAAATATAAACGCCAGAATTTGGTCTAAGCCTATAATGGTTACTCGCAATAAGAGCTGATCAATTTTTACATGTAGAATTCCGTAATGAAAGAGGCAACAGGTCGCACTCCACACCTTTAGCCTGGTAACACTAATAAATCATTTCATTATATGCGTTCGGTTATGCTGATAGTCATGTTTAATATATTACCTTCAAACATAAACAATATCATGGACTCACTCAGAGGCAGAATTCAATTTTACGCTTTACTTTCCTGAAGATATTGTAGCAATATAATCATTCCGCTCCATTTTCGTATTCTCAATTGAACTCGCAATATTTTTTCCAGAAGTTGAGCCCCAGCTCCCTTAAAAATTCTTGGGCGAGAGGCTACAAACGATACTAAAACTGAATTACACACAATACTTTACGACTCAAAGTGACGTGACCTAGAACGTAGTGAAAAATCACTGGTGCAAAATTCAACGTAATGATGATAAAATGAAGGTAGGAAAATGGATGTGCTAGAAAGTTTTACATACATACACACACATAGTTAGTTCCGTGTAGAAGACATTTCTTCACATTTTTCTCACCTTGGCTTCCTTCAATTCACGAAACTGTAAAGCCATGAACGCGTTAACCCCCAATAATCACGGCGTCCCAGGTTCAATTCCTGGTGGAGACACAACTGCCTAGTGGTTCGGATCCCACTTTCAACTGTAGGTCCCACTTCGGGTAGCCTTTCTAAGCATGAAATGGAATTAAAACAAAATTGGAACACGGTAACCCATCAGAACACACGCGCAGAGGGCGTTGAACTTAATGACTGACAATTATTATATACATCGAACTTTCAGCGAAGCTGGAATAAGGTCTATTTGCCATGCCAAATAGTGTGAATTTTCAGTCTCATGGTGCCTTCTATACGAAGTGCACGCAAGTTATCTAAAAAAATTCAAATGTGAGGGTGAGTCGAGCTATGTTTCATTCAATAAGACTCTTCTCTTCAAACATATTTTGCTCTATAGTTGTCGATTTCGAATGGGCATCTAAGACTGGGTGCTTAGCGGACCGGATTTGGAGCAAAATCACGGACTGTCATAGTTCCAATCACACTACAGACATAGAAAAATTGTTCGCCTGAAGATGAGAGAAGAGGTGATCTCTTGAAATGTCTCGAAATATATAGATAGAATATATGGTCAATCAAAAGGAAAAACAATGGATAATGTCCGATTAAGTAGAAACGTTGTTAGAACTGGTGTTCATTCACAGAGCAGAAGGGTTATTTTGACAAAATTCTGTTTCCCCGCTGGCTGCTTCGGAGAAGAGGGTTATGTGAAGTTATCATTTCTTGCCCAAGCGGTAGGCCTAATTAGTTGATTGACCACGAGTTCATTCGTAGGTAAACGCGGCAACAGAGGATCACTGCCATAAAGGTGGTTCCGGCGCCGGCTGAAAGAGCTACAGGAATTTAAAGAACCATTGTCACTAACTTCAGACAAACACCTAATAATTTCCTTAGGTTTCGAAGCTGATCCGAAGGGACAACAAATACCAAAAAAAACGACATGAATTAAATGATCGATTGGTCCGTCCTTCTGTTGATGGATGGCAATTCATATTAACAATAATAATCGTAAGCTTATCATTAAAGAGTCAACAATCAAAGCTAATACGCATCTATTGATCAGAAATTACTAGAACGTTAAAGTTGTTTTTGTATCTTTTGTTATGTTAAGTCGCTCTTCTGTCACTTTCGGCTAATGAGGATGAATGGCGATTGGATTAAATTTATACCATGATACCAATACTGAAACCGTGGCTCGAACCCGGAAATTTCGTAGTATCGGAAGTGGACCACTTAACTCGCTTGGCCACCAAAGAGAACCGGCTCTGCGGCCAAGCGCGGTTAGTGGTGGACTAACGATCCAGACACCGAATGTTCCGGGTTCGAGTCCCGCCCGGATCTTTGTCAATTTCTTAATCGTCAGAAATCCCTTCACAATCTAAGACATAATACTTTATCAAAACTTCATTCCCCTCCCCTCCACCTTCCCAACAAAATTTTAGTGCCAATTTTAGACTTCCTATTGATATTGCTCCCTCCAAAAAAGCAATCTAAGACATAATTGTAATACACAAGAGTTAGGATTCCCTGCCCCCAAAATAATTATCAATCCCGCTACCTGAAAATCCCACTAACTTTAATAATCGCCCACCATAATTTCCCTATCAATCTAAGGCCTAATATGTAAGAGTTGGATATCGCCTCCCCACCAATATTACTTATTACCCGTAACAATTCCCCTGACAATCTACAAATGACTATTTGTATAACAGAAATTGGTAATTGATGACGTAATTCAACTTGTGCCCTGTTTACTCAGTCAAATTTCCTGGGCACCCCTGATTTAGAACTGTGACAACGTGATAGGTATAATGTAACTAACAGTTAAGTGTTAGGAATGGGTGCATGTGTGCTGCGCATTTGAATTTCATGTGAATCAAATCTGTCAATAATGTGAATATTAATATTATAGAATATAATATAATGGTGCAGGTGTGCGAAAAAGTAACCATGAGCACCAAGGTATCAATAAGAAATAATTGGAAATATAAGTTGCATATGGAGATGTGTGTAATTATTAGTTTTGTTCTGGGATGTAGCAAAGAACATCGGTTAAACAGTGCGGAGATTCAATACTGTGTCCACCCGCCGTTGGATTCAAGCACATGATCTAGTCGACGAGGCAAGGATTCCACGAGCAGATGTTTGGTCTTCTCTTTAAACTCTCCCAAACATCAAACACGTGAGCCAGTAGAGCTTCCATTGTTCTCAGTTGTCTAGGTTCCCACTCTCTCGCCATCAACGCCCAAATGTTTTCGATTGGGAGACTTTGCTGGCCAATCTACTCTTGAAAGCAGATCCGCCCCACAAGAACATGCGGACTATCTTCTCTCTTGGAAATTCCGAAGTGTAAGGCAGTGGCGTATGCTGGTTCTAACGAGTGGGTAATCTCCGACCCTTGATCCTCAAACTCCAAAAGTATCCGTGCAATTTATGTCAGGATCCATATTGGATTTAGGAATATTGTGTCGGAATGTTTGTCTTATTGCTACGACCACAATCAATTAATTCTCGTTATTGCAGTTTAATATACGTGTAGAATTTCAAATAATAAAACAAGACAGTATTATAAAGCTATAAAAAAACAACCTGTGAAATATAAAATGAAAGACGTGCACTAGTAAAATAAAAACCCGCAATATTAATTTAAGTGCAAAATTCAACTTACTCCAGGACCCGATTACTTGTGCCGTACCACATCCAAAGCACGCTGTTTGTCCAGTTGCACGTCAATACGTGTCTGTGCGAAAGATTGCAGCTTAACAAAGGAAGTTATGTGACTTTTGGATTTTTCATGTTTGGCACAAGCGTTGCAAAGATTACAGTATCCGCCACGCGTCCATACATTCTTTTCAGCCCCGAAAAGTAAGCACGGCCAACAAAAAAGCAAAGCTTATTAACACTTATACTTCCTGTCAACCATATTATATATGATTATAATCATAGCATTGTTTTGTCATAATTTGCTTGAGAAAATGCCTCACATATTCCCGATTTTTGTCTATGTGTAGAAATAAGTTCAAGCGATGACACTGGCCTTATGACAATAAAAATAATACATTGTCATAACTACATTTGAAAATAGTTAGGCTAAGTCCAAAGTTCCACATTTGTGCAATATTTATAATAATTTAGTCATATGATTACTCAAAATCTATTCATATAATGCAATTAAATGTCTGAAATTATTATTTAAACTAATTTTATTAAATATGATGTTTAAAAAAAGACAATTTGTATATAATGACAAAATTATCAAATTGTGCAATATGTTGAATTCATATTCATAACAGTTATTTTTGACTGACAAAATGAAAAACAAATATCTTCAATCATATGTGTTCTTTCAGACAAGAAAGATATGATACATTCGAATTTATAATTACATTTATTGAAATTGTGTACATTTGCATTGGCATCAAGGTTTATATACAAAGGTCAACTCTTTAAAATTGTTCAATGTATATTATGATGTCATACTTGGTATTTTGTATCAACATTCAAAAAATGGTAATTATTATCATTAGATAAGTATATTGTGATATACATAGCAAAATAGCTGTAACAGAGCAAATATGTACATTTACTACACAAACATTCAAGCTGTTAAGCACTTATGGACAAAAATATAAAACAAAAGCAATTGAAGATAAAACATACTAAAAAATCTGGCTTGAACTAGTTGCTCTAATACTAGTTGTCTGTGACTTTAAAAAGATCTCAGGATGAAAAAAAAAGATAAGTACAGATTTAGCAATATGGAATGGTGATATATTGGTACAATAATTGTTGCTTTTAAAGCATTAAACTGGGCAATGTTATAATAACTTGGATGTTTAAGTTATATAGAAGCCTTTCATGACTCGAATGAACTTTGAATATGATATAATCTTATAAAGATTCGAAAGTTGTGGAATGACACTGATATGTATAATAGATGCCATGTTGAATTGGAAGCAGTGAATAGGTATCTGTTTTATCTGTTTTCATCTTCCTTAACGGGCAGGCTTGTAAAGTTACAGTTCCTCAAATGAGTGCTTTGAGGAAGGTCGCATAGAGTGACACTTATATGTTCTACGTTTGGAGGTGATTTGATCAGATGATGAATTTACAAAACTGAAGCTCAGAATTGTAGATACAAAGACTTGCTTTATCCTGGAAGGAGATAACAAAGATATATTTTTTTTATGTATAGCATTGATATCTTATAAATGTTCTTGTAAACATATTCATAATTTGATGCTGTTGTAATTTTTGTTGTTTCTAGTTTTTATTTTTTATTTTTATCAATATAATAATTATAAAGTTATCAGTATATGTAAATTTAAATTTCCTTTTCAATATAGCACCATAGCTACCTATTGCGCTGATACTGAGTTTGAATTATACTGACAAAGTCGTTATATATATATAAGATTATGAGACGTCAGGTGATTAGTTGAAAAGGTTCAAGCTTATAATAATCTTTGTATTGTTTTGCTTCTTGTTCTGGTTTCTGAGGTTAGGTGTTCTTACCTTTAAATATGTCAGATCCAAAGGGTGATTTCTGCTTGGCAGATGTTATGGCTGCTCTCAATGCTATCAAGGATGGCCAAACAGAGCTCAAAGCTAATCAGGAGGATCTCAAAGCTAATCAGGAAAAGACTGATGCTCAATTGATAGAGCTGAAAGCTAGCCAGGTGGTGCTTAAATCTGGGCTGACAACTCTTCAGCAAACTTCTGATGCTCAATTAAAAGAAATTAGAATTGATCTTGCTCAATATAAGAAGGAGTGTTTAATAAGAACAGAGAAAGTGGAATCTCATATAAAAGCATTATCCATGAAAGTGGATACTGATATTTCTGCAGTATCCTGTGTTGTGGAACAAAAGATGGAAAATTTGGGTAAGCAGGTTGGTGCTGTACAAGAAGCACATGCAGATTTGGCAGAGCGACTGCATGTTGACATGAGACACATGCAAAAGGAATGGTGTGAAACTAAACAGCATTTAGCAAATACTTTGTCCTCTCTTTCAAGTTTACCTAAACCTTCAGTGTGTGATGGTGCTTCTTCTCCACAAATTCAACCTACCCAAGAGATGAATTCTGATCAATTTCAGTACAAAGTGCTTCATAATGAAGAGGATGGCTCAGCAGGGAAGATGCCAAATGAACTTATTCACACCATGCAAGGACTTGTGGCAAGTGATTGCAAATTAGAGAATAGTGATCACTCTCAGGACCAGGTTCTGCAGGAACAAATAATGGGTGTAAAGCTAGAAGTTTTAACATTGGTTAAAGAAGTGTTGTCACCCATTAGTCAGTGTAGGTTACAATCAGCTGGCAGAAGAACTCTTACAAAGAGAAAACGTGCAAAAGTTCCCGCAGTAGTGAATAGTTCTGATAGTTGTGTTGATGAGGATGTAGTGCGCAGGCATGTATCTAAGGTATGTGATAAAGCCACTAATACTGAAACAGAGTCATCTGGCTCAGAAGATAAGTTATTTGATTCTACCAATGACCGTAGATGAACACCATCTGGTCATCGCCAAGATTATGTAAAAGGTGATTCTTGTTTGCATCATAATAAGTACATAAATAAGAGTGATGTAAATGGTCCTTCTCAAAGTGCAACTTTTGCGACTAGTACTCAATATGACAACTCTTTAGCGCACCGACAATCTTTCATAAAGCCACAAGAATTGTGCAAGTTTCCGCAGTTTGATGGAATCTCAATGGACAGTATGCCATCGGAGAAAGTTGAGGAAATGATGGATATTTACAATATCAAGGAAAAGGATTACATGCAATATATACCTAAGTTACTCAAAGACTGTGCAAAAAGTTGGTACACTCAGAATAAATCTTCCTTAAATACTTACCATGATTTTAAAAAGGCCTTTCTGTCTCACTATGAGAATTCTAGGTGGAAGAGTGTCACATTGACTCGGATACTGAATACTCAATTTTCTAGAGCTGCACATGGTAACTTACAGAAATTTGTAAACAAGAATTATAAATTGCTCAAATCCATCCAGCCTCATGCGGAGGAAGCACACTTGATTGCACAAGTGGCTACGCTTTTGCCATTTAAGATCAGAGAGCACTTTGTGGTAAATAATGCTGAGACATTGCAAAGAGCATTGCAAGCCATAGAGAATTTTGAATCGCTTAGAGACATCCCACTTAGGATGAGCAATTCAGAATATGGTGTGAAAAATCGAAACTTTAAAGCTAAAGTAGCTCAAGTGGCTGTGGAACAAGCATCTAGTGCAGATAAAGAGAATACATACTCTCGCAAATCAAATTACACAAGAACTAATTTTCATAGGAACTATGACAAAACAAACCTTGGGGTTAAGAGCTACAATTGTGGAACAGATAAGATTCCCACAGTAGCTAATGGTGTTGTTTCCCAAGCGGAAAACTGATGAGGACTCATGTTGGGGGAGGTAACATGGGTGCTAATAATGTATTAAAGCCTCCAAATAAGAATAGATTTGCCTATAATAGAAACACAATGGAAACAGATATTCTAACTCCTATACTTGACAATAATCAATTAGTAGGAGATAGCATGATGCTTAGACTTTCACAAAATATCTTAGGTGAACCTGTGAAGGTGGAAAAGGATGGTACACGGCACATTGGATTATGTGTTTCAGGTCAAACAATAGATCAGCTAAGACAAAGAATGGAATCTTATAATAAGTTATCAGACCAGGTAATGTTAATGATTGGCACGAATGATCTACTGAAACGGAGAAATGATGATGATATCAAACAAAGCTTTAACAGACTGATACAGGTCATGAAAAATAAGACAAGGAATATAATTGTACTTACCTTACAACCAATTCCGAAAGTTATGCATTCTAGAGGGGATCCAGAATGGGTCAGATGGCAAAGGTACAATTCTCACCTGTTATCTCTTCAAGATGAGGATAAGGTCAAAGTGCTAAATATTGCTCCTCTTTTCTTTGATGATGATGACAAGATAAATGAAACTCTGTATGAACAGTACATTGGTCCTCGTATACAAAATCGTCTGGATATGATTCATTGGAATCGTGCGGGCATGTGCAAGTTGTTGCAATTTTTATATAGTATGAGTGTCATCCGAAATATGCAGTTGCCTGTCAAAAGTGTGCATAATACTTTTAAGACTGAAGTGTCAGTTCATGCAACTGAGATAGGTGACAAAGAGCGCAACAAGATTGGACACTTAAATCAGGGAAGATCTCATGTTCCTGAAAATAAAAAAAAACTAGTCAATTCCCTTTGCCTTGATGCAGGTGACAGAGGGTATGCTATAAACCCTGCCATAGCAGTTGTTAATGTTGGGGATTGGGAAAAAGGCTTAGAAACTGAAGATCAAAATTACATGAAAGAAAATTACAGACCAATCAATAATGTTCCTAATGGTTCGAATACTGCAAAAATTTGGGTTAATATACTAGATCATAAACATTTGGCTCTATGTGATAATGGAGCTGAAATTAGTTTGCTTTCCTATCAGGTGTGGAAAAATATCTCTTCTACAGCCAGTAGGCCAAGATTATTGAGTACTAAAAACATTAGACTAGTGGATTTTACAGGCTCTAAAAAGAATAAAGTTTTAGGTTTAACTAGGCTTATGATTGTTATTGGTTTGCAAAGTTTGTTGGTACAATTTTTAGTGGTTCAGAATCTGCAGGTGGATATGATCTTGGGCTTAGATGTTCTATATGCATTGCAAGGTACCTTAGATTTCTCTAAGAAGGCACTTGTATGTGATAATGATAAATATGATGTACTTGCCCGTTTCGTTCCATTGGAAAATACTGTAGATGTGGATCATTATTATAAATGTTCTTTTGTGTCAAGTTCTGAGGGTAATAAGGTGGGTGATGAAACAATATTAAAAATTTCTGGTCAGTTGGATCAAACTGAGATGTTGTCGGAAGTTGAAAAACAGAAATTTTTAAATATATTGTATAAATATAAAAAATTGTTTTCCATTAAACCAGGTTTATGTAAAACTTATGTGCACACAATGGAACTGGATACAGACAAACCCGTGGTAGGTCGAAACTATCCTATTCCATTTGCATACCGGGACGAAGTTAGAGAACAGATCAACACCATGTTGGAATGGGACGTGATTGAATTGTCCAACTCTGAATACTTATCCCCTCTATTGGTTGTACCTAAGCCAGGTGGAGGGATAAGAATGTGTGTTGATCTAAAAGGGATAAATAAGGATGTAAAGTTGATGCAAATTCATCCCGTAAAAATAGATGAGTTATTAGTACAGTTTCAAGGTTGTAATTATTTCTCATCTATAGATTTAGGTAATGCCTTTTGGCAAATTGCTTTGGATGAACAAAGTAGAAAATACACAGCATTTTCATTCGAAGGCGTGTTATATCAATTTAAACGTGTTGTATAATGGCACCGCTGTCTTTGTAGATGCAATGAATAGAGTTTTGGCTTATTGTAAGGATTTTGTAGTGGTGTATGTGGATGATATCATTATAAGATCCAAAGACTTTGATTCTCATCTGACTCATGTTGAAAGTGTATTTAATAGTCTACTGAAAGCAGGCATGACCCTTAAAATAGAGAAATGTAAATTTTGCTGCAGGGAGATAAAGTTTTTGGGTCACATCATTACCCCAGAAGGGTATCATAAAGATCCAGTTTTTGTCAAGTCTATAATAGATTTACCGGAACCTAGCTCAATTAAACAATTGCAAAAGATATTAGGTTCCTTAAATTGGATTAGTAAATACATAAAAAATTATGCAATGTTTGCCCAACCCATGTATGAGCTTCTCAAAGCTAAACAAAAATGGTGTTGGAATAAAGAGGCATCTGAAGCATTTCAGCTTTTGAAGGAAAAAAGTGCTGAACAGGTAATGCTTGCATTTCCCGATTTTGAACATAATTTCTTTGTTCAAACTGATGCTTCGATTATTGGAGTAGCGGGTTATTGTTTCCAGATCATAGAAGGAGGGTTCAAGCCTCTTGGATTTGTCAGCAGGTTGTTAAAAGATTATGAGAAATCTTATACATCTACTGAAATGGAGGTGTTGGCGATCCTATATACTATAGACAAATTTGCTTCTATACTAAAAGAGAGGCATTTTGTCATTATTACAGATCATGAAGCCCTCACGTGGTTGGAAACTGCCCACACGTGGAATGCTCGTCTCACTCGCTGGTTCATCCAGTTACAGATGTATTCTTTTGATGTTCAATATTGCAAAGGCAAGGAAAATGTAAACGCTGATTTGCTAAGTCGATCTTTTCCTTGGCAGTTGGACATGCATTATAATGTCAACTACTCCGAGTTGGAATTAATGCTGCAACCTTTGTGTGACTTTAAGGAACTTGCGAATGCACAGAGAAATGATATCGAATTGAATGAGATCATTTCCTATCTCTCTGGAGATGTTGATACTGATAATTCTCGCTGTAGGAATTGGCGGAAACAGGGAGAACATATTATGTGTCAGGGATTTTCACAGACCAGAAAAGTTAAGGATATGCTTACCTGCCTCCTTAATTGGTAATATGCTCATCAAGTTTCATGACGAGAGTGGTCATTTCGGTGCATCTCGGACAATGGCACAAATATATAGAAATTTCCGATGGAAAAACATGTTTAAAGATATAAAACAATATGTTGCTGATTGCGATACTTGTGTCAGGTCAAAGCCCAATAAACATCCTGCAAAACATTTAGTTAAAATACACCTGACCAGTAAACCTGGAAAAGTCCTTTTTGTGGATTTGCAAGGTCCATTCGTCATGGGTTCTAAGCGGGAGAGATTTTTCTTGACAGTGTTGGATGCTGCAAGTCGGTACTTGTTGGCTTATCCTATTGTCAACAGTAATGCAAATACAGTCATCAAAAAGCTTATCAATTGTTATTTTGTCCATTTGGGTATTCCTGAAAAATTGATTGCCGATAATGGACCTCAATTCAGATCTCATCAGTTTGCAGATAAAATGAAACACTTAGGCATCATGTTAGTGTTCACTCCTCCATATCATCCGTCCTCCAATATGGTTGAGAGATATCATGCAGAGCTTAACCGCTTAATGAGAGTTTTGTGTCAGGATAGTCATACCCTATGGCCTGAAAAGGTTAATGTTGCCCTTCATTGTTTAAATAATGCAATTTCATCTCAAACAGGTTATGCTCCTATAGAATTGCGATTAAATATGGAACCTAACATGAGCATATTCAATAATATCACTGAAGATGAAGTAATGTCATGGGATAATAAAATTCACATGGCACATCTAAAAAGTTTTGAGGCCAGAAGTAAGAAAACAAACCAAATCAACCAAAAACAACAAGATAAAGTTTCCATATTAGTTGGTGATTTGTTGTTTGTTAGAAACAGACATAAATATTTATAAAATAATCCCATTAAGAAATACTGCTTCTTGTTTGAAGGACCTTATTTGTGTGTTGAGAATCATGATAATTCAACAGTTACATTGTTAGAATGCAACACTGGTAATCCTGTGAGTCAAGTGGCCATTGAACACATCAAAGTGTGGAAGTGTTCTAATGCCAAAAGGTATAAATGGCTAGAAATTTTGCAAAACTGCAACAAGTCACATGAGGAGCTAATAAAGAGATTGTTGCAAGGATGCAAGGTAGATGACATACTTGTCAGATCTTCAAAGGAAACAGATATTTCTGTAGTGAAGATGTAAGATTAAGTAAGCGTAAAGGGTTGGTTGGTTGGGAGTTTCTTATTGACTGAGTGTCAAGGGTGGTACATAAGACCTCAGTTCTTTACTTTTTTAATTATTCATATATTAATTTTGGCATGAAATTTATTACGCTAACACGTTGTTTATTTTGTTGTTTTGAAGGACAAAAGATATTGCTTCATATCACAACCATACCCATGAGAGTTGGTTGGTTGAGTTCTTCTCTTAGGCTGTTGGTTAAAGGTCTTACTGTGAGTCACAATACTTTATGCATAATTTTTCGGCTGTTAATGTCAAAATTTTCTCACTTTTCGTGCTTCTTTCCTTGAGTTTGAAACATTAGTTCAGGTGTGAAGTATTCCTCTGTAAAGTTTGCCTTAAGTTGATCTTCATGATCCGACATTGGTCCTCATTCATATTTCTTGATCCTTAGTTGTGTTGAACGGTGGAAAAATTTGATATAAAAAATATTCTTTGTTATTTGTATTTTGGAGTGCAAAAAATGTATAATATAATGTGATGGCATGTGCATAATAATTTTGAATGCTAAGATTTAGCTTTGGCTTGAAAAATATTTACCAGAGCACAAAGATTCCAAGAATTGAATCGTAGGCTCAAATAGGAATGAACTTGACAAAGAGCAAAGTGATTCACGTGTTGATCCAAGCTTCAGTCAAGTAATTGTTTCCTTTAAAAATGCTATAATGCATTATGGCTCCAAAATGTGTTCACAAAGGGCTGAATAGTAAGTTCGAGCCGTGACGCTGCGAGTTCAGGAACAACAATTATTTATGATTTATAATTTTTGTGCGCACATCATAATTTATACATTTCTTGCATGAATTCATTTGTGATGTAAAAAATCTTATATTCAGCACTCCGTAAATCTGAGGATGTTTACTTCTTGATGCAGGGACTTAGATTTTTGTCTTGTTAGCTGATCTTACCAGATAAATGGATGAATTCCCAATGGGAAACTTAGTTGGATCAGAGGTTACTTACTCTACATGTAGAAAATTATTATTAATATATTTTTTGGCTAAATAAAGATTAATATAGAAATTATGCTCTCAGGTTGAGAATGAAGTTCTGAATGGTGCTTCATGGGTTGACAATAAATAATAATGTTAGGTAGGTACATTGTTTATGTAAAAATGATTCATGTGGTACTTCACTAGATAATAAGTGTTGGTATGTCGAACTTGAATTTCATTTTTTCAATATTATTATGTACTAAAAATTCATTATGCATAGTTGCACTGTATTAGTTCATGATGAACAAGTTCTTGTTGTATTGTTGGAAAACAAATATTCAGTTATACTCAATTGATTATAATGCTAAACATGTAAACAGTTTGTAAATATAGAGGCATTATATTAATTATTATATGTTTAAAAGTCTCAGTAGTGCTCAATTCTGTTGTGGGTTCGTCCCTTGTTGAGCGCCAGTATGACAATAAAAATAATACATTGTCATAACTACATTTGAAAATAGTTAGGCTAAGTCCAAAGTTCCACATTTGTGCAATATTTATAATAATTTAGTCATATGATTACTCAAAATTTATTCATATAATGCAATTAAATGTCTGAAATTATTATTTAAACTAATTTTATTAAATATGATGTTTAAAAAAAGACAATTTGTATATAATGACAAAATTATCAAATTGTGCAATATGTTGAATTCATATTCATAACAGTTATTTTTGACTGACAAAATGAAAAACAAATATCTTCAATCATATGTGTTCTTTCAGACAAGAAAGATATGATACATTCAAATTTATAATTACATTTATTGAAATTGTGTACATTTGCATTGGCACAAAGGTCAACTCTTTAAAATTGTTCAATGTATATTATGATGTCATACTTGGTATTTTGTATCAACATTCAAAAAATGGTAATTATTATCATTAGATAAGTATATTGTGATATACATAGCAAAATAGCTGTAACAGAGCAAATATGTACATTTACTACACAAACATTCAAGCTGTTAAGCACTTATGGACAAAAACATAAAACAAAAGCAATTGAAGATAAAACATACTAAAAAATCTGGCTTGAACTAGTTGCTCTAATACTAGTTGTCTGTGACTTTAAAAAGATCTCAGGATGAAAAAAAAGATAAGTACAGATTTAGCAATATGGAATGGTGATATATTGGTACACTCGAAATCTAAGGAAACGACCCCCTTTACGGTTATGCAACCCAGAATTTTATATCATCTAGTTTCGCCAGGAAGAGCAGCTCGCGAGAAGCGTAGTGTTTCCAACTCTTGAATCTAGCCACAGATTCACGCGACCGGGTGGAGATCTTGGTTTCCTCTTGATTTGATTTCAACGGACAACAAGTTTATTTTGAGAATGTCTCTGGTAATAATAACAAGTGTTATTAACATTTATGCTTGAGTTTTTAATTATTCTTTGACCACTTCCGAACGAATATGTGAAGAAAGGAGGTATCACGGATTTCGCTATCGCTCGGATATTTGACACCTCCCATGAGAGAGTCCTGCAGACGAAACGATAGCATTATGACTAATTCTGTTACCTATTTCAGAAAAAAAAGTCCCTTCCGATAGCCTAAAGTCGCCTTGTAATCAAGAGGTCCTAGATACAATTCCCACTGGTGACCCACCACTCTAGATCATAAGTTCCGTTTCCATTAATGTATCTGTGCATAAATTAAAAACTAAAATTTTCATTAAGGTTTACGTGTGCTCGGAACAACCTTTGAAAGGCAAAAGTAAAATGACGTGGAAGTTGCGATTGGTTTTTACATCACTGGCGCTAATGCGAACCCCCGAACTCCATTGTTGCAGTTATTCTTTTCGAGATTTTTCTCGTTGGTCCTGCCACCATAGGTAAGTCCAAAGAGAGGATTCTGACCCCCATAACCATCCCCTCCCCGTTCAGTGTGTTTCTACTTTTCCCACTGTATCCTATTTGCACCCATTACACATTTTTTTTTCATTTTGCAATAACGCTTTCGGCTTTTTTCTTCAGAGTTATTATTTTTGTTTTTAAATGTTTGGCGACATCTGTTTTGGAAAAAGTTCCACGAAGTTTGTTTTAAGTGTAAATGTATCTGGACATACAGTGTGGAGTGGGATTGGAACAACAAATATGAGGTTCCGTCGCGGAACGAACAAGCGCTCCTTTGATTATGTTTTCTTTCCACGTTTATTAAAATTTGCTTCCTTCAGCCTACTTCCGATTGTCGTATATTTCAATTCGTATCAGTTCTTTTCCTTTTTTTTTCATTTGTATTGTTCGAGCCGTGATAACTTTCTCTCTTAATCTGGTTATTCGAACACTTTTATACTTTTTCCTCGATTTTCCCTTCGCACTCATTACAGATTTCGGCATCGCGTTGTTTCTTCAATCTTCATCAATTTCCCTGAGGCATCATCCATCCTCTGTCGTCATTGGCTATACGTATGTAAAAGTTGACATAAAATGAGTAAAATTTGAAAAGAAAACACAAGGATCTACTTTTCTCATAGCTCGCCAAACATGCACATTTCCGTATTTTATGCTTTCAGCGCTATCATTATTCTTGGCAGGCAATGGAATTAAAGCAATTCTCACAACTAACGTAAACTACATGTCACTCAGGCATGGCAATTCTCGCGGGCAAAGAGGATTTTTTTTTGTATTGGCACATGGTAGCACAATAACTATCTTCTGGCCTCCTAGATTTAAATCCGTACTCTTTATTCCAGTTGAGTGATTGACTCACAATTTTGCCATTGAAGGTTTGGGTTGTATTTGGGTTATATATTGTGTTTTTGGTGCACTAGGAAAAAGCAATCCCAAAGGTTCGCACTGAACAGAAAATTGTGTGCTTTCCCTCTCTCTCTTCCAACTCCGTCCCTATCTCTCACCCTACGTCCCCACTATTTAGGTAAACTGTTGTTAGAAACATATTTTCCGAAGACTATCCACATTGAAAATAATATTCCCCTATTGCTTTGACAGGGCATTTTTATTGCTCCGAACGAATTATCTCCGTAAGAGGACTAGGGCCTCCCCGATGGCGCAGTCGTAGTGTCGTCACATTTCAATCAAGGGGTCCCGGGTTCGATACCCGGTGGAGGCACATAGTAGTTCGGAACCCACTATAAACTGTAGGTCCAGTCCCAATTAGCCTTTCTGTGCACAAGTGGACTTAAAAAACAGCAATTCAATTCAATTCAATTGAATCATCTTATCAATATTTTTAAATCTGCATGCGCCTGCTTAATTTAATAGATTATACATTTATATTCATTGCGGACAGAAATGTGAGAGAAAACAATGCATTTTTTTCAGGGAATGCATGAGTCAATAATAATGTATATTTTACGGTATATACTCTTTTATATTGCATTGATTCAATAGTATCCTTATTTCCTAAAGCAACGTGAGTTTCTTTGCACACACCACGCAGGCCCTGCTTTGACTTAAACCTCAGATGCAGTAACTTCACGGTTGCCTTTTGCCACCACGCTTTGGCTTTAATTCGAGCCCCGGTGGGTGCTTCGTTCGAGATCCTGCAGCAGTTTTACTCGTATGCCTTGAGCATGTCACTTGCAACGGAACCAATAAAATGAAACTTTCTGCACCGGAATGGGCTTGAAACTCTACATGCACCAGTGAAAAGGTGTTTTCAAGAGGTATGTGCCACGTGCAACATGTCCCTTCGGTCCGAATGTTCCTTTACGATATCATTTCATCATGCCTTACACCAGCGGCGTATACTCGGGGTCATCTAGGTAATTGCAGATGACCCGGCTGTATTTCTTTTATTTTTTTTTATTTTTTAAAAAAGTATACATTTCTTCGCAATGTTCTTCCAAACCAATTTCGATGCATACATTTCTTTGCTTCCAGCGCGCGAATGCTTCCAACCGTTTGCCGCTGAATGTCCGGGAACCTTTCTCCAGCCGGTGGAATGTCTTCAGGGAATCTCACCCTGACGTCATTCCTCCCGTTTCCCTTACAACCCTTGGCGAGGACGAGGAGAGAGGAAAGAGGGGGAGGAAACACTGCTTCTCAGGCGCGGAGATTCCGTGCCCAGGGTAACCTCCTTCTTGTGAGAGTCCACCGGTCGCACTCTCAACCTACAGAGCCTTTACCGTTCCCTCCGCTGAATAGGGAAAACATACCCGGTAGAGTGCGAAGAACAGGAAAATTGAATAACATGGGCAAAACCAATTCTACGCTAATTTTCACTTCACATTTGCTTTTGTCTTGCTGATTTCTGTTACTTGAACATAAATTTATCAAAAGGAAAAAGCTTAAATATTGAAGATGAAGCAAACTAAATTAAAATTCAAAGCTTAAGCAATTAAAGCACCTATATGCTGACTCCCCCCATCCTTGTATTTACAAAAATAGTAATTGTTTCTCCTCTCTAATCTTCAAAAGCAGCTAGAATACTTTCTTCACGGAACTGAATATTTTTTAAAGGTAAAGATATCAAAAATAAATTATATATATATATATATATATATATATATATATATATATATACATAACTTAGTTTATGTTGCTATATTCCGCCTCTTTAGATTAATAGTGATGAAGATGAACGACTTAAACATAAAACGAAAAAAACGCATCAGGCACGTAGCCAGGTGGAGGACTCAGGGGGATGAAACCCTCCTCCCCGAAATCTTACAAATATCTAATTTAAAAAGTGTATAGTGGTAATTAATTTTACTTCATTAGCAGGATTAAACACCTTGCATAATACGTTGTAATAATCTGAGATTCATCTTCAGGACTTCTAACCCCACTGTTTCAACTTTATGTGGCGGGTGCTAATAAGGGATGATCCCCATCCCGAAATAAAATTCTGGCTCTGGCCTGCAATGATTCGAACTTTTAAAACCTGTCATTTCGAGCTCGGAAAGGGATTTTTTTTATCATTCATAGGGAATTTCATTCTGAGCCAGGAACACAACAACAGAAGTTTGGCGCATGAAACTGAATGCGTGTAGTCGTTGGCTTCGTGCTGTGCTTCGTGTTTATTATTTATTTAGGTGAAAGTGTTTGTCATGATAGTGCTGTGTTAAATTGTAATGGATGTGATACAAGATTTGCTGGTGTAACCTTTTGGAACAAGATCTTTTCAGGAGAAGTTGCAAATTGTTAATACAGGTAGGCTATAACGACTTTGTCAGTATAATTCAAACTCAGTATCAGCACAATAGGTAGCTATGGTGCTATATTGAAAAGGAAATTTAAATTTACATATACTGATAACTTTATAATTATTATATTGATAAAAATAAAAAATAAAAACTAGAAACAACAAAAATTACAACATCATCAAATTATGAATATGTTTACAAGAACATTTATAAGATATCAATGCTATACATAAAAAAAATATATATCTTTGTTATCTCCTTCCAGGATAAAGCAAGTCTTTGTATCTACAATTCTGAGCTTCAGTTTTGTAAATTCATCATCTGATGAAATCACCTCCAAACGTAGAACATATAAGTGTCACTCTATGCGACCTTCCTCAAAGCACTCATTTGAGGAACTGTAACTTTACAAGCCTGCCCGTTAAGGAAGATGAAAACAGATACCTATTCACTGCTTCCAATTCAACATGACATCTATTATACATATCAGTGTCATTCCACAACTTTCGAATCTTTATAAGATTATATCATATTCAAAGTTCATTCGAGTCATAAAAGGCTTCTATATAACTTAAACATCCAAGTTATTATAACATTGCCCAGTTTAATGCTTTAAAAGCAACAATTATTGTACCAATATATCACCATTCCATATTGCTAAATCTGTACTTATCTTTTTTTTCATCCTGAGATCTTTTTAAAGTCACAGACAACTAGTATTAGAGCAACTAGTTCAAGCCAGATTTTTTAGTATGTTTTATCTTCAATTGCTTTTGTTTTATGTTTTTGTCCATAAGTGCTTAACAGCTTGAATGTTTGTGTAGTAAATGTACATATTTGCTCTGTTACAGCTATTTTGCTATGTATATCACAATATACTTATCTAATGATAATAATTACCATTTTTTGAATGTTGATACAAAATACCAAGTATGACATCATAATATACATTGAACAATTTTAAAGAGTTGACCTTTGTATATAAACCTTGATGCCAATGCAAATGTACACAATTTCAATAAATGTAATTATAAATTCGAATGTATCATATCTTTCTTGTCTGAAAGAACACATATGATTGAAGATATTTGTTTTTCATTTTGTCAGTCAAAAATAACTGTTATGAATATGAATTCAACATATTGCACAATTTGATAATTTTGTCATTATATACAAATTGTCTTTTTTTAAACATCATATTTAATAAAATTAGTTTAAATAATAATTTCAGACATTTAATTGCATTATATGAATAAATTTTGAGTAATCATATGACTAAATTATTATAAATATTGCACAAATGTGGAACTTTGGACTTAGCCTAACTATTTTCAAATGTAGTTATGACAATGTATTATTTTTATTGTCATACTGGCGCTCAACAAGGGACGAACCCACAACAGAATTGAGCACTACTGAGACTTTTAAACATATAATAATTAATATAATGCCTCTATATTTACAAACTGTTTACATGTTTAGCATTATAATCAATTGAGTATAACTGAATATTTGTTTTCCAACAATACAACAAGAACTTGTTCATCATGAACTAATACAGTGCAACTATGCATAATGAATTTTTAGTACATAATAATATTGAAAAAATGAAATTCAAGTTCGACATACCAACACTTATTATCTAGTGAAGTACCACATGAATCATTTTTACATAAACAATGTACCTACCTAACATTATTATTTATTGTCAACCCATGAAGCACCATTCAGAACTTCATTCTCAACCTGAGAGCATAATTTCTATATTAATCTTTATTTAGCCAAAAAATATATTAATAATAATTTTCTACATGTAGAGTAAGTAACCTCTGATCCAACTAAGTTTCCCATTGGGAATTCATCCATTTATCTGGTAAGATCAGCTAACAAGACAAAAATCTAAGTCCCTGCATCAAGAAGCAAACATCCTCAGATTTACGGAGTGCTGAATATAAGATTTTTTACATCACAAATGAATTCATGCAAGAAATGTATAAATTATGATGTGCGCACAAAAATTATAAATCATAAATAATTGTTGTTCCTGAACTCGCAGCGTCACGGCTCGAACTTACTATTCAGCCCTTTGTGAACACATTTTGGAGCCATAATGCATTATAGCATTTTTAAAGGAAACAATTACTTGACTGAAGCTTGGATCAACACGTGAATCACTTTGCTCTTTGTCAAGTTCATTCCTATTTGAGCCTACGATTCAATTCTTGGAATCTTTGTGCTCTGGTAAATATTTTTCAAGCCAAAGCTAAATCTTAGCATTCAAAATTATTATGCACATGCCATCACATTATATTATACATTTTTTGCACTCCAAAATACAAATAACAAAGAATATTTTTTATATCAAATTTTTCCACCGTTCAACACAACTAAGGATCAAGAAATATGAATGAGGACCAATGTCGGATCATGAAGATCAACTTAAGGCAAACTTTACAGAGGAATACTTCACACCTGAACTAATGTTTCAAACTCAAGGAAAGAAGCACGAAAAGTGAGAAAATTTTGACATTAACAGCCGAAAAATTATGCATAAAGTATTGTGACTCACAGTAAGACCTTTAACCAACAGCCTAAGAGAAGAACTCAACCAACCAACTCTCATGGGTATGGTTGTGATATGAAGCAATATCTTTTGTCCTTCAAAACAACAAAATAAACAACGTGTTAGCGTAATAAATTTCATGCCAAAATTAATATATGAATAATTAAAAAAGTAAAGAACTGAGGTCTTATGTACCACCCTTGACACTCAGTCAATAAGAAACTCCCAACCAACCAACCCTTTACGCTTACTTAATCTTACATCTTCACTACAGAAATATCTGTTTCCTTTGAAGATCTGACAAGTATGTCATCTACCTTGCATCCTTGCAACAATCTCTTTATTAGCTCCTCATGTGACTTGTTGCAGTTTTGCAAAATTTCTAGCCATTTATACCTTTTGGCATTAGAACACTTCCACACTTTGATGTGTTCAATGGCCACTTGACTCACAGGATTACCAGTGTTGCATTCTAACAATGTAACTGTTGAATTATCATGATTCTCAACACACAAATAAGGTCCTTCAAACAAGAAGCAGTATTTCTTAATGGGATTATTTTATAAATATTTATGTCTGTTTCTAACAAACAACAAATCACCAACTAATATGGAAACTTTATCTTGTTGTTTTTGGTTGATTTGGTTTGTTTTCTTACTTCTGGCCTCAAAACTTTTTAGATGTGCCATGTGAATTTTATTATCCCATGACATTACTTCATCTTCAGTGATATTATTGAATATGCTCATGTTAGGTTCCATATTTAATCGCAATTCTATAGGAGCATAACCTGTTTGAGATGAAATTGCATTATATAAACAATGAAGGGCAACATTAACCTTTTCAGGCCATAGGGTATGACTATCCTGACACAAAACTCTCATTAAGCGGTTAAGCTCTGCATGATATCTCTCAACCATATTGGAGGACGGATGATATGGAGGAGTGAACACTAACATGATGCCTAAGTGTTTCATTTTATCTGCAAACTGATGAGATCTGAATTGAGGTCCATTATCGGCAATCAATTTTTCAGGAATACCCAAATGGACAAAATAACAATTGATAAGCTTTTTGATGACTGTATTTGCATTACTGTTGACAATAGGATAAGCCAACAAGTACCGACTTGCAGCATCCAACACTGTCAAGAAAAATCTCTCCCGCTTAGAACCCATGACGAATGGACCTTGCAAATCCACAAAAAGGACTTTTCCAGGTTTACTGGTCAGGTGTATTTTAACTAAATGTTTTGCAGGATGTTTATTGGGCTTTGACCTGACACAAGTATCGCAATCAGCAACATATTGTTTTATATCTTTAAACATGTTTTTCCATCGGAAATTTCTATATATTTGTGCCATTGTCCGAGATGCACCGAAATGACCACTCTCGTCATGAAACTTGATGAGCATATTACCAATTAAGGAGGCAGGTAAGCATATCCTTAACTTTTCTGGTCTGTGAAAATCCCTGACACATAATATGTTCTCCCTGTTTCCGCCAATTCCTACAGCGAGAATTATCAGTATCAACATCTCCAGAGAGATAGGAAATGATCTCATTCAATTCGATATCATTTCTCTGTGCATTCGCAAGTTCCTTACAGTCACACAAAGGTTGCAGCATTAATTCCAACTCGGAGTAGTTGACATGATAATGCATGTCCAACTGCCAAGGAAAAGATCGACTTAGCAAATCAGCGTTTACATTTTCCTTGCCTTTGCAATATTGAACATCAAAAGAATACATCTGTAACTGGATGAACCAGCGAGTGAGACGAGCATTCCACGTGTGGGCAGTTTCCAACCACGTGAGGGCTTCATGATCTGTAATAATGACAAAATGCCTCTCTTTTAGTATAGAAGCAAATTTGTCTATAGTATATAGGATCGCCAACACCTCCATTTCAGTAGATGTATAAGATTTCTCATAATCTTTTAACAACCTGCTGACAAATCCAAGAGGCTTGAACCCTCCTTCTATGATCTGGAAACAATAACCCGCTACTCCAATAATCGAAGCATCAGTTTGAACAAAGAAATTATGTTCAAAATCGGGAAATGCAAGCATTACCTGTTCAGCAATTTTTTCCTTCAAAAGCTGAAATGCTTCAGATGCCTCTTTATTCCAACACCATTTTTGTTTAGCTTTGAGAAGCTCATACATGGGTTGGGCAAACATTGCATAATTTTTTATGTATTTACTAATCCAATTTAAGGAACCTAATATCTTTTGCAATTGTTTAATTGAGCTAGGTTCCGGTAAATCTATTATAGACTTGACAAAAACTGGATCTTTATGATACCCTTCTGGGGTAATGATGTGACCCAAAAACTTTATCTCCCTGCAGCAAAATTTACATTTCTCTATTTTAAGGGTCATGCCTGCTTTCAGTAGACTATTAAATACACTTTCAACATGAGTCAGATGAGAATCAAAGTCTTTGGATCTTATAATGATATCATCCACATACACCACTACAAAATCCTTACAATAAGCCAAAACTCTATTCATTGCATCTACAAAGACAGCGGTGCCATTATACAACACGTTTAAATTGATATAACACGCCTTCGAATGAAAATGCTGTGTATTTTCTACTTTGTTCATCCAAAGCAATTTGCCAAAAGGCATTACCTAAATCTATAGATGAGAAATAATTACAACCTTGAAACTGTACTAATAACTCATCTATTTTTACGGGATGAATTTGCATCAACTTTACATCCGTATTTATCCCTTTTAGATCAACACACATTCTTATCCCTCCACCTGGCTTAGGTACAACCAATAGAGGGGATAAGTATTCAGAGTTGGACAATTCAATCACGTCCCATTCCAACATGGTGTTGATCTGTTCTCTAACTTCGTCCCGGTATGCAAATGGAATAGGATAGTTTCGACCTACCACGGGTTTGTCTGTATCCAGTTCCATTGTGTGCACATAAGTTTTACATAAACCTGGTTTAATGGAAAACAATTTTTTATATTTATACAATATATTTAAGAATTTCTGTTTTTCAACTACCGACATCATCTCAGTTTGATCCAACTGACCAGAAATTTTTAATATTGTTTCATCACCCACCTTATTACCCTCAGAACTTGACACAAAAGAACATTTATAATAATGATCCACATCTACAGTATTTTCCAATGGAACGAAACGGGCAAGTACATCATATTTATCATTATCACATACAAGTGCCTTCTTAGAGAAATCTAAGGTACCTTGCAATGCATATAGAACATCTAAGCCCAAGATCATATCCACCTGCAGTTTCTGAACCACTAAAAATTGTACCAACAAACTTTGCAAACCAATAACAATCATAAGCCTAGTTAAACCTAAAACTTTATTCTTTTTAGAGCCTGTAAAATCCACTAGTCTAATGTTTTTAGTACTCAATAATCTTGGCCTACTGGCTGTAGAAGAGATATTTTTCCACACCTGATAGGAAAGCAAACTAATTTCAGCTCCACTATCACATAGAGCCAAATGTTTATGATCTAGTATATTAATCCAAATTTTTGCAGTATTCGAACCATTAGGAACATTATTGATTGGTCTGTAATTTTCTTTCATGTAATTTTGATCTTCAGTTTCTAAGCCTTTTTCCCAATCCCCAACATTAACAACTGCTATGGCAGGGTTTATAGCATACCCTCTGTCACCTGCATCAAGGCAAAGGGAATTGACTAGTTTTTTTTTATTTTCAGGAACATGAGATCTTCCCTGATTTAAGTGTCCAATCTTGTTGCGCTCTTTGTCACCTATCTCAGTTGCATGAACTGACACTTCAGTCTTAAAAGTATTATGCACACTTTTGACAGGCAACTGCATATTTCGGATGACACTCATACTATATAAAAATTGCAACAACTTGCACATGCCCGCACGATTCCAATGAATCATATCCAGACGATTTTGTATACGAGGACCAATGTACTGTTCATACAGAGTTTCATTTATCTTGTCATCATCATCAAAGAAAAGAGGAGCAATATTTAGCACTTTGACCTTATCCTCATCTTGAAGAGATAACAGGTGAGAATTGTACCTTTGCCATCTGACCCATTCTGGATCCCCTCTAGAATGCATAACTTTCGGAATTGGTTGTAAGGTAAGTACAATTATATTCCTTGTCTTATTTTTCATGACCTGTATCAGTCTGTTAAAGCTTTGTTTGATATCATCATCATTTCTCCGTTTCAGTAGATCATTCGTGCCAATCATTAACATTACCTGGTCTGATAACTTATTATAAGATTCCATTCTTTGTCTTAGCTGATCTATTTTGACCTGAAACACATAATCCAATGTGCCGTGTACCATCCTTTTCCACCTTCACAGGTTCACCTAAGATATTTTGTGAAAGTCTAAGCATCATGCTATCTCCTACTAATTGATTATTGTCAAGTATAGGAGTTAGAATATCTGTTTCCATTGTGTTTCTATTATAGGCAAATCTATTCTTATTTGGAGGCTTTAATACATTATTAGCACCCATGTTACCTCCCCCAACATGAGTCCTCATCAGTTTTCCGCTTGGGAAACAACACCATTAGCTACTGTGGGAATCTTATCTGTTCCACAATTGTAGCTCTTAATCCCAAGGTTTGTTTTGTCATAGTTCCTATGAAAATTAGTTCTTGTGTAATTTGATTTGCGAGAGTATGTATTCTCTTTATCTGCACTAGATGCTTGTTCCACAGCCACTTGAGCTACTTTAGCTTTAAAGTTTCGATTTTTCACACCATATTCTGAATTGCTCATCCTAAGTGGGATGTCTCTAAGCGATTCAAAATTCTCTATGGCTTGCAATGCTCTTTGCAATGTCTCAGCATTATTTACCACAAAGTGCTCTCTGATCTTAAATGGCAAAAGCGTAGCCACTTGTGCAATCAAGTGTGCTTCCTCCGCATGAGGCTGGATGGATTTGAGCAATTTATAATTCTTGTTTACAAATTTCTGTAAGTTACCATGTGCAGCTCTAGAAAATTGAGTATTCAGTATCCGAGTCAATGTGACACTCTTCCACCTAGAATTCTCATAGTGAGACAGAAAGGCCTTTTTAAAATCATGGTAAGTATTTAAGGAAGATTTATTCTGAGTGTACCAACTTTTTGCACAGTCTTTGAGTAACTTAGGTATATATTGCATGTAATCCTTTTCCTTGATATTGTAAATATCCATCATTTCCTCAACTTTCTCCGATGGCATACTGTCCATTGAGATTCCATCAAACTGCGGAAACTTGCACAATTCTTGTGGCTTTATTAAAGATTGTCGGTGCGCTAAAGAGTTGTCATATTGAGTACTAGTCGCAAAAGTTGCACTTTGAGAAGGACCATTTACATCACTCTTATTTATGTACTTATTATGATGCAAACAAGAATCACCTTTTACATAATCTTGGCGATGACCAGATGGTGTTCATCTACGGTCATTGGTAGAATCAAATAACTTATCTTCTGAGCCAGATGACTCTGTTTCAGTATTAGTGGCTTTATCACATACCTTAGATACATGCCTGCGCACTACATCCTCATCAACACAACTATCAGAACTATTCACTACTGCGGGAACTTTTGCACGTTTTCTCTTTGTAAGAGTTCTTCTGCCAGCTGATTCTAACCTACACTGACTAATGGGTGACAACACTTCTTTAACCAATGTTAAAACTTCTAGCTTTACACCCATTATTTGTTCCTGCAGAACCTGGTCCTGAGAGTGATCACTATTCTCTAATTTGCAATCACTTGCCACAAGTCCTTGCATGGTGTGAATAAGTTCATTTGGCATCTTCCCTGCTGAGCCATCCTCTTCATTATGAAGCACTTTGTACTGAAATTGATCAGAATTCATCTCTTGGGTAGGTTGAATTTGTGGAGAAGAAGCACCATCACACACTGAAGGTTTAGGTAAACTTGAAAGAGAGGACAAAGTATTTGCTAAATGCTGTTTAGTTTCACACCATTCCTTTTGCATGTGTCTCATGTCAACATGCAGTCGCTCTGCCAAATCTGCATGTGCTTCTTGTACAGCACCAACCTGCTTACCCAAATTTTCCATCTTTTGTTCCACAACACAGGATACTGCAGAAATATCAGTATCCACTTTCATGGAAAATGCTTTTATATGAGATTCCACTTTCTCTGTTCTTATTAAACACTCCTTCTTATATTGAGCAAGATCAATTCTAATTTCTTTTAATTGAGCATCAGAAGTTTGCTGAAGAGTTGTCAGCCCAGATTTAAGCACCACCTGGCTAGCTTTCAGCTCTATCAATTGAGCATCAGTCTTTTCCTGATTAGCTTTGAGATCCTCCTGATTAGCTTTGAGCTCTGTTTGGCCATCCTTGATAGCATTGAGAGCAGCCATAACATCTGCCAAGCAGAAATCACCCTTTGGATCTGACATATTTAAAGGTAAGAACACCTAACCTCAGAAACCAGAACAAGAAGCAAAACAATACAAAGATTATTATAAGCTTGAACCTTTTCAACTAATCACCTGACGTCTCATAATCTTATATATATATAACGACTTTGTCAGTATAATTCAAACTCAGTATCAGCACAATAGGTAGCTATGGTGCTATATTGAAAAGGAAATTTAAATTTACATATACTGATAACTTTATAATTATTATATTGATAAAAATAAAAAATAAAAACTAGAAACAACAAAAATTACAACAGCATCAAATTATGAATATGTTTACAAGAACATTTATAAGATATCAATGCTATACATAAAAAAAATATATCTTTGTTATCTCCTTCCAGGATAAAGCAAGTCTTTGTATCTACAATTCTGAGCTTCAGTTTTGTAAATTCATCATCTGATCAAATCACCTCCAAACGTAGAACATATAAGTGTCACTCTATGCGACCTTCCTCAAAGCACTCATTTGAGGAACTGTAACTTTACAAGCCTGCCCGTTAAGGAAGATGAAAACAGATAAAACAGATACCTATTCACTGCTTCCAATTCAACATGGCATCTATTATACATATCAGTGTCATTCCACAACTTTCGAATCTTTATAAGATTATATCATATTCAAAGTTCATTCGAGTCATGAAAGGCTTCTATATAACTTAAACATCCAAGTTATTATAACATTGCCCAGTTTAATGCTTTAAAAGCAACAATTATTGTACCAATATATCACCATTCCATATTGCTAAATCTGTACTTATCTTTTTTTTTCATCCTGAGATCTTTTTAAAGTCACAGACAACTAGTATTAGAGCAACTAGTTCAAGCCAGATTTTTTAGTATGTTTTATCTTCAATTGCTTTTGTTTTATATTTTTGTCCATAAGTGCTTAACAGCTTGAATGTTTGTGTAGTAAATGTACATATTTGCTCTGTTACAGCTATTTTGCTATGTATATCACAATATACTTATCTAATGATAATAATTACCATTTTTTGAATGTTGATACAAAATACCAAGTATGACATCATAATATACATTGAACAATTTTAAAGAGTTGACCTTTGTATATAAACCTTGATGCCAATGCAAATGTACACAATTTCAATAAATGTAATTATAAATTCGAATGTATCATATCTTTCTTGTCTGAAAGAACACATATGATTGAAGATATTTGTTTTTCATTTTGTCAGTCAAAAATAACTGTTATGAATATGAATTCAACATATTGCACAATTTGATAATTTTGTCATTATATACAAATTGTCTTTTTTTAAACATCATATTTAATAAAATTAGTTTAAATAATAATTTCAGACATTTAATTGCATTATATGAATAGATTTTGAGTAATCATATGACTAAATTTTTATAAATATTGCACAAATGTGGAACTTTGGACTTAGCCTAACTATTTTCAAATGTAGTTATGACAATGTATTAATTTTATTGTCATAAGGCCAGTGTCATCGCTTGAACTTATTTCTACACATAGACAAAAATCGGGAATATGTGAGGCATTTTCTCAAGCAAATTATGACAAAACAATGCTATGATTATAATCATATATAATATGGTTGACAGGAAGTATAAGTGTTAATAAGCTTTGCTTTTTTGTTGGCCGTGCTTACTTTTCGGGGCTGAAGAGAATGTATGGACGCGTGGCGGATACTGTAATCTTTGCAACGCTTGTGCCAAACATGAAAAATCCAAAAGTCACATAACTTCCTTTGTTAAGCTGCAATCTTTCGCACAGACACGTATTGACGTGCAACTGGACAAACAGCGTGCTTTGGATGTGGTACGGCACAAGTAATCGGGTCCTGGAGTAAGTTGAATTTTGCACTTAAATTAATATTGCGGGTTTTTATTTTACTAGTGCACGTCTTTCATTTTATATTTCACAGGTTGTTTTTTTATAGCTTTATAATACTGTCTTGTTTTATTATTTGAAATTCTACACGTATATTAAACTGCAATAACGAGAATTAATTGATTGTGGTCGTAGCAATAAGACAAACATTCCGACACAATATTCCTAAATCCAATATGGATCCTGACATAAATTGCACGGATACTTTTGGAGTTTGAGGATCAAGGGTCGGAGATTACCCACTCGTTAGAACCAGCATACGCCACTGCCTTACACTTCGGAATTTCCAAGAGAGAAGATAGTCCGCATGTTCTTGTGGGGCGGATCTGCTTTCAAGAGTAGATTGGCCAGCAAAGTCTCCCAATCGAAAACATTTGGGCGTTGATGGCGAGAGAGTGGGAACCTAGACAACTGAGAACAATGGAAGCTCTACTGGCTCACGTGTTTGATGTTTGGGAGAGTTTAAAGAGAAGACCAAACATCTGCTCGTGGAATCCTTGCCTCGTCGACTAGATCATGTGCTTGAATCCAACGGCGGGTGGACACAGTATTGAATCTCCGCACTGTTTAACCGATGTTCTTTGCTACATCCCAGAACAAAACTAATAATTACACACATCTCCATATGCAACTTATATTTCCAATTATTTCTTATTGATACCTTGGTGCTCATGGTTACTTTTTCGCACACCTGCACCATTATATTATATTCTATAATATTAATATTCACATTATTGACAGATTTGATTCACATGAAATTCAAATGCGCAGCACACATGCACCCATTCCTAACACTTAACTGTTAGTTACATTATACCTATCACGTTGTCACAGTTCTAAATCAGGGGTGCCCAGGAAATTTGACTGAGTAAACAGGGCACAAGTTGAATTACGTCATCAATTACCAATTTCTGTTATACAAATAGTCATTTGTAGATTGTCAGGGGAATTGTTACGGGTAATAAGTAATATTGGTGGGGAGGCGATATCCAACTCTTACATATTAGGCCTTAGATTGATAGGGAAATTATGGTGGGCGATTATTAAAGTTAGTGGGATTTTCAGGTAGCGGGATTGATAATTATTTTGGGGGCAGGGAATCCTAACTCTTGTGTATTACAATTATGTCTTAGATTGCTTTTTTGGAGGGAGCAATATCAATAGGAAGTCTAAAATTGGCACTAAAATTTTGTTGGGAAGGTGGAGGGGAGGGGAATGAAGTTTTGATAAAGTATTATGTCTTAGATTGTGAAGGGATTTCTGACGATTAAGAAATTGACAAAGATCCGGGCGGGACTCGAACCCGGAACATTCGGTGTCTGGATCGTTAGTCCACCACTAACCGCGCTTGGCCGCAGAGCCGGTTCTCTTTGGTGGCCAAGCGAGTTAAGTGGTCCACTTCCGATACTACGAAATTTCCGGGTTCGAGCCACGGTTTCAGTATTGGTATCATGGTATAAATTTAATCCAATCGCCATTCATCCTCATTAGCCGAAAGTGACAGAAGAGCGACTTAACATAACAAAAGATACAAAAACAACTTTAACGTTCTAGTAATTTCTGATCAATAGATGCGTATTAGCTTTGATTGTTGACTCTTTAATGATAAGCTTACGATTATTATTGTTAATATGAATTGCCATCCATCAACAGAAGGACGGACCAATCGATCATTTAATTCATGTCGTTTTTTTTGGTATTTGTTGTCCCTTCGGATCAGCTTCGAAACCTAAGGAAATTATTAGGTGTTTGTCTGAAGTTAGTGACAATGGTTCTTTAAATTCCTGTAGCTCTTTCAGCCGGCGCCGGAACCACCTTTATGGCAGTGATCCTCTGTTGCCGCGTTTACCTACGAATGAACTCGTGGTCAATCAACTAATTAGGCCTACCGCTTGGGCAAGAAATGATAACTTCACATAACCCTCTTCTCCGAAGCAGCCAGCGGGGAAACAGAATTTTGTCAAAATAACCCTTCTGCTCTGTGAATGAACACCAGTTCTAACAACGTTTCTACTTAATCGGACATTATCCATTGTTTTTCCTTTTGATTGACCATATATTCTATCTATATATTTCGAGACATTTCAAGAGATCACCTCTTCTCTCATCTTCAGGCGAACAATTTTTCTATGTCTGTAGTGTGATTGGAACTATGACAGTCCGTGATTTTGCTCCAAATCCGGTCCGCTAAGCACCCAGTCTTAGATGCCCATTCGAAATCGACAACTATAGAGCAAAATATGTTTGAAGAGAAGAGTCTTATTGAATGAAACATAGCTCGACTCACCCTCACATTTGAATTTTTTTAGATAACTTGCGTGCACTTCGTATAGAAGGCACCATGAGACTGAAAATTCACACTATTTGGCATGGCAAATAGACCTTATTCCAGCTTCGCTGAAAGTTCGATGTATATAATAATTGTCAGTCATTAAGTTCAACGCCCTCTGCGCGTGTGTTCTGATGGGTTACCGTGTTCCAATTTTGTTTTAATTCCATTTCATGCTTAGAAAGGCTACCCGAAGTGGGACCTACAGTTGAAAGTGGGATCCGAACCACTAGGCAGTTGTGTCTCCACCAGGAATTGAACCTGGGACGCCGTGATTATTGGGGGTTAACGCGTTCATGGCTTTACAGTTTCGTGAATTGAAGGAAGCCAAGGTGAGAAAAATGTGAAGAAATGTCTTCTACACGGAACTAACTATGTGTGTGTATGTATGTAAAACTTTCTAGCACATCCATTTTCCTACCTTCATTTTATCATCATTACGTTGAATTTTGCACCAGTGATTTTTCACTACGTTCTAGGTCACGTCACTTTGAGTCGTAAAGTATTGTGTGTAATTCAGTTTTAGTATCGTTTGTAGCCTCTCGCCCAAGAATTTTTAAGGGAGCTGGGGCTCAACTTCTGGAAAAAATATTGCGAGTTCAATTGAGAATACGAAAATGGAGCGGAATGATTATATTGCTACAATATCTTCAGGAAAGTAAAGCGTAAAATTGAATTCTGCCTCTGAGTGAGTCCATGATATTGTTTATGTTTGAAGGTAATATATTAAACATGACTATCAGCATAACCGAACGCATATAATGAAATGATTTATTAGTGTTACCAGGCTAAAGGTGTGGAGTGCGACCTGTTGCCTCTTTCATTACGGAATTCTACATGTAAAAATTGATCAGCTCTTATTGCGAGTAACCATTATAGGCTTAGACCAAATTCTGGCGTTTATATTTCAATTCACTTCCTCAACAAATCCTTTCTCGATTGACTAGATTTTAAGCGGAGCGTCATTCAGTTGTCTGTGAGTGTTCTTCTTTGCAGAAGCAACAGCAGGTCGCTCGCACCCACAGTGCCCCGCCCACTCGACGAGACGCGTTGTCTGTGCAGTGCAGAACAGTCGTAACGAACCTTAAAGTTCGTGGGATCTTATGAATACCTAAACTGTTAACCAATTAATTAATGGGGTGATGTAAATAACTCATCATTCATCCTCTGACGAGACCACTCGTCATTGGAATGACGAGTTATCGCTTGGCAATGCGAAAGGTACAAAATCACACTAAGGAAATAGACTACAGAAAAGACAATGGTCACTCGTTGGGTTTTGTGAACCGTTGAACCTGAATCATGGCTGGGTGTTAGGATCTATCTGTCTATCTGAAGTCTTTAGCTGAATCAAATAAGCGAAGTCCTCTGTAAGCTTCTCCAATTCGTCGACCAGAGCGTCGTTCAACTTCTGACCTCCTGCCTTGCTGACCACCTCTTCTCTCTCAACTCTATCCCAAAAGTCAGTCCCCTCTCAGCTTGTCTCACCTCTATATTCCTAGGCAATCGAGCTCTTCCTCTATGCCGAATCGTGTTATTTAATTGCTACCATGCAAACCGCTGACTCTATAACCAGAAGTATTACCTGTTTCCTGAATGCTCAGGAGATTTGCATGGCACAACACAATGCATTGTAAACATTCCTCAGAGGTTGAGACAACTGAGAAAAACAAGTGAATGCCCTGGTCAACGTGAAGCGTTCAGAGAGACTTTAATAAAAATAAATATACAATCTTAGGGATTGATACGTTCGCCCGCGCGGAGAAAAATTTTCCCTGTTGAAAATTTAAAAGTCAAATCGCAAAGCTTGACATGACCCAGGTTCGCCAATTCCATGTATTTTCTTAGAAAAACAAACAAACAAAATATAAAACCAACAAAACATAACTTTCTCTTGTTGTCCTAATCCCTAAAAAAAATTCCATTCCCTAAAACCTTATAATGAATAATAACAAGTTCGTATGTTTATACGATGTAAAAACAATATTATATACCATTATATGACTAGTAATTATAAGAGTTCATGTCATTAAAATGATATAACTCGCAATGTACCACACTTGTGCGTACGTAAAATTTTGTTATGTAGAATTGCTCATCCGCGAGCGCTTGGTCAATAGTCTGTGATGCCTCGCTTGCCGTAGTGTTATCGTACAAAAAAAACATAGCTCCCACTGTTTCTAAAAATTGGAGCCCAAAATGGACCCTTCAAATAAGCTACAAAACCTTAAAAGGTTCACAAGTAAGTACAGACGTAAGTTCAATCGTAAATAAGCATGTAGAACACAGGTGTTCACAATATACACATCGCACTGTTTTGCCTGTAGAAAAGCCTGGATACACCAACATGTACTATGTTTTGATAAATGTGTAGCCACTTCACTCATGACTACTTCAAATATATCAACTTTCACTGGCTATCTTGCGTATTCCGATGTTTGATTAAAAATACTTGATGCACACAATTAATTACACAAAAAACTGCTTGTATTTCTTATAGCCTTGTACAGTGGGATCCATGAGTATTACCGTGAAAACTGTCCATGACAATTTTCAATATTTTTTCTCTAACGTCCTGTGTGTTTTTAAGCGATAGATTTTTATGTATGTTGATGCAGAAGTTGTCAACAGCTTGTTTTGAGTTTTCTTTTAATTCTTAAAGCTCTTATTGGGTCAAATAAAGTGCACGAACATGGTGATGGACAATTTGCACGATAATAATCATGGATCCCACTGTACATACTCGTGTGTAACTGCACACATAATCTTGCACGTATCCACCAACTGTCTACTCTGATGATAAATATCCGAAAATGTTCTGCGAACAAATGTGTCGCTTTCGATGTTCCATGTAGGTGAACAAAAAAAAATTACTGCTTGGGATAAACATATGCATAAAACATTGGCACTAAAGCATGCTTCCGGAAATGTTCGAAAGTGCTGTAGTTAAGCTTGTCTATTTCTTGCATGTGCGTTTGGTTATCCATAATGAAAATTTTCTCTTAAAAAAATTAACGCACTAATTGCTATCGTTGGATAATTTGACATAACTGGCGCTTGTCGTCTCCTTGTAATGTAATGTAAACTATAATGCATGTAAAACTTGCTAGCATGCATGGTACGGAACTGAAGATGTGTAGAAGGGCTATGGAAAAGTATTCTTTTCCATAATGCACGGTAAATATTCACATGAATACACATGATATAAGCTTGTATGTGTGGGAAAACACTGTAGCACAATTTGAACAATAATTCTGTACTTATTGTTGTGACCGAAACTGCTGCTTGTAGAATATATGTTCTCCCTACTTCTCTTCTTCTTCATATTGCTTTTCGTCTTAACTTAATTTGGGTAATGTAAAAGGTGTGGTAATTTACCCGTAAAACTTGGGAGATGGGAAGAATTTGTCCCCACTGGAAACAGTGTGGAGGGAAATTTTATCTGGTTCCCTTACTAGGTGTCGTTGATAGTCTGTAACACTAAACTGGAAAGTTCCTGGTTGAATATAGGCTTTCCGGGAAACATGTAGTTCTCTTGTAGTAGAAAATGTTTGCATGCTTCCTTGTAATATGGTGATGAGTCTTCCTGCATGGTAGCTTCTCTGGAGGTCCTTCATACAAAATGCCCATGATTGGTGTAGGCATTGCTTGTCCACGTTGTTCCGTATAGACAGGTTAGGTTAAACAAGGGAAAATTATAATAAAGAAAGGAAATTGCAAAGGATGGGTAGATATAATTCACGTTTATGCACACAAAACCAAACTCATTTCCATTGCCTTGTCTTACAATTAAATTAAATTGCCTCATCATAATAAAATTAAATTAAAATAAATTGATTAAATAATTGCCATAACTCTTTGAAAATAAATAAGGAAAATTTAAATAAAAATATACAACCGTAATTAAACTATTAATGTCCATGATTGATGTGTTGCCTTAAATTATTAATTATTACTGTGCTGCTCTGATTGAACCTGTCTCGTAAGTTGATAGTGCTTATACAAATAATACCCTAATACTGATGTTAGTAATAAATTCCAAATAATAAATACTAATATAGACATGGGCAAAGGGTTTAAAACTAATTCCTGAAATGAAATGCCCTTACTAATAGATTGATTAAGTTGCTTTAAGGCAAGTTCAAGCGGAGTCCATTGGGGAATAGTGAAATCAGATAAATTCTTGGGAATATTAAGTAATAATTCAATTTCCTTCATTTTTACTTGTTCAAACGCTAAAATTCGTATATGTAAAATTTGTTGATCCACAATAATCTGAGAAAAATCCTGATAGTTAAAAAATATAGATTGCTCCTCGTTAATCTGAATTGATCTGTGGGTGTTCAAATTATTATTCAAATTCTAAATGACAATAAATTGACCTGAGCCTGATATTAAAATACCATTACGTGTTCTGATAAACTGAAATAATTTATTGTCAGTAATAGATTTCACAGTGAGAGTGTTGCCTCTCTATTCGATCTTTGTATTCTCCTTTGCCTGCCACTACACACACATTTCAGACAATTCTTCCCATGCAACAAATGGAAAAGCAATCAGGCAACTGTTAAATGGCTCTTTTCTAGATTTTGTATTAACACTTTCCACGGTCAAGATATGTTAACTTGGTTCTGTTTCGTATTCCCACAATTTGGCTTCGTGCAGTAGGGGTTTATATTGCAAGCTTAAAAAAAACAAAAAAAAACGTAGGCAGGTATTTTAACATTCTAATTTTCATCCGTTTCATGATTGTATGAAAGAATATGGTGGAAAAATACACTACTTAAGACAATATCTCTAATAATAATTGGCCGCCACTGTGCCCGAGCGTGGTAAGCCGTCGGCTTTTGATCTCGCTGCCGAAATTCTCAGGTTCGAGTCCCGGCCTGGGTATGGTTGTTTATGAGTGTTCCTTCATGAATTTTATCATACATTAATCCTCATCATTGCGATTAACCAAAAGTAAAGTAAAAAAAGAAAGATAATAATAGTAATAATAATAATAATATGAATCTAGCCCCCATGGTTTCTTTATGACTGTCCTCTTATCAATTTCATCGAGTCATCATTCATCCTCATTGTTGCGATTAGCCAATAAATGGTAGAGAAGCTGCGAAAAATAAGATGTAAAATAATAACAGAATTTTATCCGCAGAAGGAAAAATAAATGCTCCAGAAAACATTCAATAAAGGAAAAGAGTGTCCTGTAATGTGAGTCTGTAAACCAAATGTAACTCACGAATTGAGTCTGTAAACCAAATGTAACTCACGAATGAAGAAGTTTACGTGAAGGTTTTGTCTTCTACGAAGCATTACAGGCTTGGATGGCGCAGTGGTAGCGTCGTCGCCTTGTAATCAAGAGGTCCCGGTGGAGACACGAAGGGGTTCGGATCCCACTTTAAACTGTAGGTCTAGTCCGGATTAGTCATACTGTGCATTGTGGACTTAAAACACCAAATTAACAACCAACCAACGAATACAGGGTTGGAAACACTACAGTTATAGGTTTGGAAGCACTGCTCTTCTCGGGAACTACTCTACCAGGCGAAACTAGATGATATAAAATTACGGGTTGCATAACCGTAAGGGGGGGCGTTTCTTACGAATTCCTGTGTACAACCTAACGGCGGATCTGCTCGAGACTTTGAGTTACTTTATGAAATAAAACGGATCTCTCACGAACAGTTATTCAATTTGCAGTGATTGCTGCTACAACGATTTCAAGCATTGCTATTGGCTGATAGCTTTTTTGTTATGGGTATTAAATAATCTTGTGGTTAGGTTAGGCTTGTTGGTTTTGGTTCTCCTAGAAGAAGAAGAAGACGACGAAAAATGGTTGTAGCAGCAATACCGACCTACTCAATTACTCTAATTTGAGGTTTAAACATCCGATACAGGCCATGTTTATGTTCTGTGAGAGTATTTCATGCTGTAAAAATGGAGTATGTATTTTCTTTTTTCCATTTTGTTTCTTAAAGAAAAGCCTAGTCTTTAACATGGATAGGCATGAGATAATCTTTTCTCAATTTAAAAATGAAGAAAAATATTTGGAGATGAACCATATACATACAAGGGACACTCAATGTTGACCGAGACATTTGATAATAAAATAGTGGTAAATAGCTGGAGAACGTTAAAACTGCCAGTGTATGAGTATTGAGCGTTCTCCCCGATGTAGGTGACGCATGTGCATTAGTGTTAGCAAGAATGGCGGCAAATTGTGTGTATGTAGCTGTGGAGCAGCTTTGTATGATCATATTCCTTGTGTAGGAGAACCTGAAGCGAGCGGAAATATTGAGAGGATTGCAAGCACAGTATGGGGAACAAACGATGTCACGGGCAAGAGTGTTCAAATGATGTCAACACTTTGGAGAAGAACGCTAGTTGTTGACGAATGAACTGCATGGACACATTTTTGTTAGACTGGGACATGCAAGATGATCTACATTCGGATTTTTGGGAAAGGATCATGCCACGTTTTACTGCACATTAATAAAGGATGTCCCTTACGTAATATAATGCCATTCGCAAGAAATGACCGGGGACGTTGTCTGCAAAATTTAATTTTTGACCATAACAATGCATGGCCCCACATGGTCAATTTGACAGCAACAACTCTCCGAAAGGGTTTTGCTCCAAGTTTTTAGACTTCGGAATTACCACTCAGTGATTATCAGATTTGTTTGAGCTGCTTAAAGAACATATGAAAGGGAACAAATTGACAGATAAAGCACTGACAAAAGATGTCCTGCGGTGTCTACTACAGCAGTCAACTTCCTTCTTCGCCTAAGGATTCAGGGAACTGACGCAATGAAGCCAGCGGTGCCTAGATGCTCAGGAGATGGATTCCTTTGCAAAACTCACATAGTTTGATGCTTTTTGGACTTTCCAATCTTTTTCTAGAAATAAGTCTCGGTCAACCTTGAATGGCTCTTGTAGAATATTGTCTGATTTGTGTACAGTTTCTTATAGTACAAATATTTCATAGAACATAATTGTATTCAAAGAGTTGCTGCACAGAAGGACCTAGGCGTCATATTTGATTAAAAACTCTCCTTTTCTGAACACATTTCCGCAGTTACTTCCATGTATCGTTTTACTGAAATAAGAAACATGTCTGCTCTCAGCACGTTTTACAAATCTTCCGTTTCTCCTAAAATTGAATGCTTGTCTCGGATCTGGACCAAGGCATGTCCCTCATATTCCGTTATAAATTTCATCCTGGTCATTGTTCCTCACCGAATCCCATTCACAAAACACTTGCAAAAGCTCATCCTTCTGATTATGTTAAATATCGATACTCCCCACGACAGACACGAACTGTAAGACCACTTATTCTCACATAAAAAAGCCAATGGCAACATCAGAAGTGATGGCCTCCTCCAGGACGTTTATGTTGTTATTTCTTATTGTTTCAAATTTCTATTGTTATTGCATTCCAATGTAAAATGGATAATGTTGTATTTGGAATCATCTGTTAAAAATATAAATTATAAATAAGAAGCTGCGAAATGTACAGACACCAGCAAAAAAATGGGACATTTAAATCCTGATATACTCTCTTGCCTCCAAGGCGTTATGTGTGTTACCTAACTCTACGGCGATAAGTGGATTTTTATATAAATTTTCAATGGCAACTTCTACCACCGCCGTAGAGTTAGGCAACACACATAACGCCTTGCAGGCAAGAGAGTATATCAGGATATAAATATTCCATTTTTTTTGGTGGTGTCTGTACATTACAAGGAATTAATTCAATTATTCTTTATTGAAGAGCTAGTTTCAGCCTGCGACCGTTCTGACAGGAGAGGTTGATAATATACATGTTACCGATTAAATTATGAACATTTTATTGAGAGAGCTCTGTACATTGGTACAGAAACTTTTTTCTTTAATCTTGGAAAGATTTAACCGAGGTAGCCCAAGCCAGCGCCGTACCCCAGGCCGAGACCATAGCCTCCGATCCCAGCGCCGATTCCGTAGCCTCCGTGGGCAACCACAGGGTGGCTCAGGAGAGACAGCTGGTTGTGGTTCTGGTGGCTGACGCCGGTAATGCCAATGGGAACAGCTGGAAGGAAGATTTAGAGATTATACACCACGTAATAAGTCTCGTGTTTATTAAATTAGGAAGTGCACTAGATTGTAGTAGCCTCATTGTATTTCTCTTTCATGTCTAATGATAGTAATCACAGAAAAGGTGTTTTCTTAGCACACAAAGCTAAAGCACAGTATTGGCGTCATAACTGTATATTTTAGCATCTTTATTTATTTCGGATGTGTTCGTTTTCCTTAATGTTTGAATAGCCTGTACAGTAGCGTACGCAGGATTTCATCAAGGGGGGTGTTATTTCGAAAACTTTCTACAAATTCACATTACCATTGTTTTATTATACTTTAATTAATAATAATAATAAATTAATTAATAATTCTTATAATTAATTAATTAATTAATTAGTTTAATTACTACTAATAATTACTACTAATGCAGCTACTATTTATGAAAGAAATAGAACAAAATTACATTTCTTTTGTTTCTTTGTTACAAAATAATTCTCTAGTCAACGGTTATTTGTATATGATAAGTGAGACATTTTAAGTGTGAAGAAAATCCATAAAAACAAGCAGATATATTAAATTTATTGAAATAATCGAAATATGAAACTCATTCAAGGAGCCACGCTGGTCTAGTCTGATAACTTCGTGGGATATCCGGGTTCGATTCCCGGAATTGGTTGGAATTTATCCATCCTTGTCTCCGCACCCAGCCTCATAGCAATGGGTACCTGAGAGAAAAACCCTGGGGGATGAAGGCTGCCGGAGCATGGTGCTGATCACATCACCTGCAAAAATAGTTCGAGATCGAGAATCTTTGGGGCCCACCACACCACTACGTGTGCCTTCATGGCACAGTGCTATATGCACGGGGGAATTTACATTATCTTTACATATGGAACTCGCCCAGGATGATGAAGCACGAGAATACATGTTGCTAAATTCCACTGAGTCTATGTTTTCGTTGAAAAGTAAGTTTATAGACATTCCAACACATTTATCACTTCTAGGTGATTCACAAAGCACTTCTTCAGCATTATTTAATGATGTGGATATAGACTCAGCATCACTTGAGAGTTCACAAGGGGATGTGAAATCAGTACCGGGAAGAACGTTTACAATAAGGACGAAGCAAGGAATTTTCACAATTCTCGCGAAAGTCACTGCGCGAGTTTTTGCAAAAAAAATTGCAAAATTGAACTTTGCGGCCGCTTAGATTGTGTTTGGAATGTTGTGCTTTTCTTCATGCTGCATGGAAATAATAATTCAAATTATTATTATTATTATTATTATTACTGTCGCAGATCTTTGACTGTGACAAATTAGCCATTTTTAATTTTTTTACAGCATTTTCCATAATATTTCAAAAGCTCAAGGGGGGGGTTTAAACCCGGTAACCCCCCCTTGCGTACGCCACTGAGCCTGTACAACTATTATTTCAGTTGTTGTTTTGCCACTGGCTAATCACGACGACCACAATAAATGGTTAATAGATGAAACGTATGAGGTATAATCGCAATCTTACATGAGGAGGACATAAAACTCAAACCCTTCAGATGATTGATTATATTGGCTGTGATTCCAGGCTCCAGAGCCTCACTAGATTGCAGTTTCAACGGTGTACCGTGTGAAAGAGCTTGACTTGTTAGTGTCTGTGTTCAATTATATATGAACTTCTATAATAAAGAAACGTTCATGTTGAAAAAGAAACATTTTAGACCTACATGAAATAACTGACATGTAGAAATAGCCAGCTTTCGACGGTATCGAAAAGAGTCAACTTATACCTATTTATATTTTAATTTCTTAATATTTGCTGCGGTGGTAATGATTTCTACATGCCAAAAGATGAAAAGGAAGAAATGGAATACACACAGCGCCGATTTATGTAATAGTCATAGCCACAGAAAATCGCATAAGTCAGTGCGAGACTGGAATGTCTAAGAAAATACATCTGAGTTATTCCTACTTATGTGCATGTATTTACACACCCATACTAAACAGTGTGCTTTCGTATGTTTGTAACTCAACTACATGGTGCAACAGCCCTCTGAGGACTATAGCCTCCCATGTGGTTTGTCATTGGGGTACTGTGGTCAGTGTATTGATTCCCTTCGCCTGAGTTTTCTGTTTTTCATGACTGGAGCCCTGGTAATTAGTTTCTATTAGGTACCCCATGCTGAGTCAACACAAGGTTGGGAGCTGTCACTGACACGCGTGCATGGAATTTATGCCCTCGTTTTGTCTTCACCCTGTGTATGAATATGGTAGTGTATTATATTCTATGAAGAATGCAAAGTTCAGTTCGGCTATCCACATATTGGTTATTTGTTCAGAGTATGTGGCACGTATGCAACAAATATTTGTTTTTCGTTTAAGAAAGTTCGATGCTATTTCGAAGCTAAAGTTAATACCCAATGATCTTGGTGCAAAAATAATTGAAAATTCAAAGTTGACGTCTTTAGCTTGGTATATTTCGGATGTTTTCTTGCAACAGTGAAATTTATTTTTCTTTTCGTAGTGCAATAGTCACAAAAATTACAATCAAATGTTCGTAAATTGCTTCATGATGTCCATCTGTTTATAAATAATTAAAACTAAAATTACGGTTCTGAACTCACCAAAGCTGCTATGAGCTGCAAGTATCACAGCTAACACAATGATAGCGATCTGTAACAGAAAGAGAAGAACATTTGTTAAAATTTGTATCTGTGTGTGTCTCCCTCACATTCATACTCATACACACAGTCAAATCTTATATAAAAACGCAGGTGAACAAATATGAGACTTTATCAGGCGTTATTAGGTCGTGATGACACAATTTACTATAGTTCTAAGATGGGTATTGAACAATGTGTCAAACACAGATAACCAAGAGCATTAAGATTTTGATATACGATTTTGTGACTTTGAAATATACGTACGTATTTAAAAAGAGCAGAAATTTTTGCTTTGGTTTGGTATGGTTTTCTATGATGCTTATGTTATTTGTAAGGTGTTTGATGATTCGATGATATGGATATGAGATTGCACATGGGCCCATCATATATTTACTTTGGGGATAGACGTATATACACGATCATACTTTACCGCGGTCTCCCCGATGGCGTAGTGGTAGCGTCGTCGCCTTGTAATCAAGGGGTCCCGGGTTCGATACCCGGTGGAGGCACATAGTGGTTCGGCTTGCACTTTAAACTGTAGGTCCAGTCCCGATTAGCCTTACTGTGCATAAAGTGGACTTAAAACACTAAATCAACCAACCAACCAACCATACTTTACCGCAGCAACAATAATTATTGCAGTACCAACAGGTATTAAAGTATTTAGATGAATTGCCACACCTCATGGAACACAATATGAACAGGCTAGCGAGGCAGTAGCTTCCTCCAAGCTCTAGGAAAAGGAAAAGTAGGTTTCATCTGAGGACAATGAAGGACGACACAGAACTATAATATCATGCCAATTCTAGTAGATAAATAGTAGTGATATTTTCATTCTATAACTCGTTGCACGAATTAATCTAATTAATAATTCTGATTTATAAGGAAATCCAAGTTAATTTTATAATTACTCTTGTCGACAGGCTCCATATTGAAAATATTAAGACAGAAAAATATTTAAGTTTTCCCAACATAATGTAATATAATTATTTTTGTCACTTGTTTTTACTCACCATGTTGTTCGGAGGATTGCCTTGTGCAAGTTGATGTGTGAGAAAACACAATACAGAAACTTCTCCTCCAGGTGGTTTTATACAAACTCAACAGGATGTAAGTTTTACCTGAGCAAAAGTGGCAGATGTGCAGGTATCACCTACTAAAGAACCATATCCTGTTGCTTGTGGATTTCCTGAGAAAAATCCAATAATTAACACTGCGAGGAGAAATGAAGAATTTCCATTTCCTTTGAAACTCAGCCTAAATAGTATATTCCTTCCAGGAGATATGCGATGAGAACATTGCTTCATATCATCCGAGTTTTACTTTCTGATGGACTCAATAATGCGACAAGGATTTAAAATTAGCAACTTTCAAACGTTTACCAATTATTTTCATTCCATGTATATAAATTGGCGATTATATTATCTTGATGGTTGTTACATTATGTTTCAGAATGGAATATATATTACATGTACAGAAGATTTGATTGAGTTAATTGGTACTCGACCAACACTTCCGAACCATTGCAGTGTGTGTCTCCACAGGGTATCGAACTCGTGGCTCATACATTTACAGAAGATCATCAATGAAACAATTTTATTTGTGTTTCAGGTTAAAGGTTGATGTAAATCACGAAATGAGTGAAGGCAAGCCACAAGTACGCTCTGAATGAGAATCGAACTAATAACTTTTCTGTTAAATGGAAAAGAAAAGGTGATTGTTATAGAATTTTTTCCGCTCACTTCAAATCTGTTTACTGTTTTTCTCTATCGGGCAGTGTTTTTGTAATACACATTTTTTGTTGTAATGAAATGACTTTGCTTTATTAAAAGTAATACTTGTTGACCAAAAATGTACTTCTTAAGGATTTTCTGCTGTATTCAGCTTGAGGAACATCTCTGGAGAGTTCAGGAGTAGTCGGCCAACATTCGTTGGCTCCATTTACCATGGGTTTTCCATGGCGTATATTTCCTGATGGAATGGGTTCTCCATGTTCGTCACTTACGCTGTCATTGATGGACAATGTTAGAGCAACAAAATAATTTTTAGGAAATTATTACATACCAGTTTCTGTAGTTATGAAGACACTGCCTAACACGTTCTTTGTATTATCGGCCTTGTGATTTCCGAGGAAATTCTTTAATACTTTTTGGAGTGATCCCCTTTCTGCCACCTCAGCTTTATTCAAACATGGGAAGGGGTGGACTGTAAGGCACAGGACTTCTATCTGAAGTAATATCACAATATTTCAGGATATGCCTAGTCTTCGCAGTTATTCCAGACATTTTTGCAATGCAAAAAGTAGCAATCCGTTGAGTGTTTCAACGGTTTTCTTCATACCATGGGCACTCCGAATGGCACGTGACAAAACCTTTCAGCCAGGCTTAAATTTCAGATGAAGCACAGCTGAAATGAGGAGCACAAGATTTATTCTAGTCACCTATTTTGCAGCCAAAATATAGTTCACATGATTTCCTAATCAATGGAGTTTTCTTTCTTTTTTAAGATTTCGAAGTTGACTTGCAGGCGCGGATTCACGGGGAGAGTAATAGGGAGGATTGCTTCTCCAAACGGGCAGGTTTTTGGATATATTATTATGCACAGTGTTTCTGAAGGCTCGGATGTTCTTTTATAAGCACGTTTAATGTCGAAAATATTTTTCAAAGTGTGATTTAAATCAACTTTATCCTCAGATAGGTCAATCGCAACAGGACATACAGTTTAAATGTGGATCCTAACAACGATGCAACGTTCCTCAAAATGGGATCAAACTCGAGACTCCTTGAGAGAATAGCTCCATCCCCCTGATTGCCCATCCAAACAAGTTCAAGAAATAAATATTTAGCTATAGAAAAGTACACTTGTTCAATAAATCAGTATAGACCTAATCTAGTTTTAACTCACACTTTTTTCTCTTCACACAGTAATAACCATCAATTCCAGCCCTGGACACCTATTTTTATGAAACAATATTCTAATCTCTAGAACATGGAAGTCAGCTTGTTTCCTTTTTACAGTAAGATAAATTGTCTACATAAGACAGTGAAACTTTAGGTTGGAAAAGCTTATTGGTGAGGTGAAGTACCCGACTGAAAATTTTCCCCTCCCAACTATAACTTCTGCACCAGCGACTGACTGACCGCAAATATAACAAAAATTGGTTAGGTGGTTAACACACGTACGAGGTAGATTTTAAATATATGTACATTGTATATAACATAAAACATGGACAAATTAGTCCCACCAAACATATTTACATCACAAACATAAGAGAACTGGATTTCAAATTAAATGTAACTATTTACCTTGATGGCAATAAAGCAGCATTTTATCATTGTTGACATCAATGATTGGCTTGCTCAGAAACGTTTTAAGCAAAGCAAGTCAGTTTTATTCATATTTGGAACTCATAATGCTTGTTCTTTTGTTACTATAATAGAGCTTAATGGTAAAAATAGGTTACAAGGAGAAAAAATTAAGACCACACGGGAAAAGACATGCTTTGTCCATTTTTAGACAAATTGAGGTAAAGGGGCTATCAAATAGCTCTGTGAAAGTTCTTTGTAACTAGGAATATAAGAATAGAACGTGCTTTTTCCATCCATTACAAAGAGGTTTTGGTTGCGTGTACAGGTCGAGCTGACAAGCTACATTGCACTCAGTATAGCTAATAAAGCGCAAGTTGACGTTTTATATACAGACTTTTTAAAGGCATTCGACACAGTTCACCACGATATCTTAATACAGAAATTAGCCAACAATAGCCTTTCTCCTCCACGTATAACTTTTCTTTCTTCCTACCTGCAGAACCGCTGACAATATGTCATGCATCAAGGCTGCAGATCAACTGAATACGTGGCCAGTTTAGGAGTCCCACAGGGGTCGAACCTTGGTCCCTTGCTACATTTAATTTTTATAAACGATTGTCAGAACTTCTCACAAAATCTGAAACATTAATATTTGCTGACGATGTTAAAATATATAAAAATATTGTAAACGCTAATGACTGTACAATATTAAATGAAGAGCTGGTTAACTTGCTTGAGCGGTGTGAAATTAATAAAGTCATCCTGAACTTAAAGATATGCAAACTTGTATCATGCACCCACAACAGACACCCTATTCAACATTCATACACTATTTCTAATGTGTTAATACAAAGTGATAATATCGTTGCCGACCTAGGATTCACTTGCGACCAAAAGTTAACATTCCAACCACACATTGCCCACATTCTAAGCGAAGTTCACAGAAATTTGGGATTTATAATGAGAATGGGAAATCAATTTAGAAGTAAGGAAAAATTTATATCGCTGTATTACTATACGCTCGTCAGATCTAAACTCGAATATTTTTCTCTTGTTTGGAATCCGCAATTCAAGAAAGATATCGAGAAATTAGAGAATCTTCAAAATAAATGTCTCAGATATCTACTATTTAAACTTGATGATACATATCCAAAACTCACTCCTAGCAACATATTACGCGAAATCTTTAATATTAAATATGTTCTTAGTTATGTTCTTGCTTATGTAATGGTGGCATCCCATATTGAACACTGTAATTGGGCATGCGCCTGTTGTGTTTCAATTAATTAAATAAATAAAGAAAGAAGGTACTCATAACAAGGAAACAATGTGATGTTCTATAAAATCAAGAGAATGGAAAAAGCACGTTCTTTCCCTGTAGTTTTCAAATGTAAACGCATTACACAAAAATGGAGCCTGATAGAAAAATTGTGACTTCATTTTCAGAATCAGAATACCAGAAAACATGAGAATCAGTGAAAATTATTCATTCAACAAAATAATTGTTGACCAGTGTAACTTCTAACCTGAGATAAGGAGGGAAAATGAAAATCATCCATCAGCAGTTCAGAAGTGATATGTAGTAGAAATTTTGAGTAGATTTTAACATTAATATAACAATAAATTTGAGAATAAAAATTGATGGCGAGATTGTAAATTAGGATACATTAGCCGTTTAATTAAGGTATAGAAATGCAATACTCGAACTAAGATTTAAAATTGCACTAACTACTCTGTGGCCAGATGCGATTATCCTCTTTACGACAGTGTCTCGTAGGTTTTGGCTAAACATTTATTTAATATAGCAAGAAAGTTCGCTGAACATATGATTGCGATGTAGTTCATCTTAAGTTTTTATATAATCGAAAAGGAACATAATATGATTGTCTATGAGGAGTAATAATTGTGTAAATCCTTTGTTAAAGATGATGTATATGAGTTTTCTTAAAAATAGTTTGAAGAAATGTGATAGAAGAATCAATATGACAGTACTTCGTGACAAGAGATAAAGTACTCTTTCAAGTCATTGGTGACCTTTCAATCTGAAAGAGATGACTGAGGAAATAAGAAAAAAAAATCAGATCAGTTATTTATAGAGGCTTATCTAGAGTAAGGCACTCATGGCATGTCGTCTGGGTACACTTGAAGGAGGTGCCGCTAAGTCGGATGACCATAAAAATATCAAACCCAACTAATATGGTATTCACTGACTTTCAATGATCAATGAATCTGAACATAGGTGATTAACATTATAGCAAAGCATAATATTAACATGATATACTTTATAAGAAAAGTAATTGAAAATAGATATGACGCCAGGAATAAATGACAGGATGCATTGGGATATTTCGTAAGGGATAGTCAACAAAGGTACCATACAAAAATGGCAGCTTTGAACTAAATTTAGTTTTGCTGGTTTGCCGAGGAGTGAACTGCGAATTTTGGTTCCTCTCAGGTTCCTCTGATGTAGTCGCTAGTTCATTGGTACCTATTGAGCGTCGAACATGATTGGAAGGGGACCCAATTACAGTTTGTGCCACAGAGGTTATTTACCACACATAGGCCTATGTCTCGGATTGTATTGAGATGGAAAACACTCACATGAAGTGGTACATATTTTTAAACAATATTTTGTTCATGTTTAAAGACTAACGTTTTCCAGACGTTATATTTTTCAATTTATATTCTGAAATGGTTCATCAATAGGAATTTTAGATTATATTTTTTATTTTAGGACACAATATATATGCCGTTGCTTGCACAGCAATGGCAATTTTTCTGACTGTGGAACATACCTGTGAAAAGATAAGTTGCCTCTAAGGCTTGGAACGAGAAAATTCTTCTTGCGAGTAAAATATATCGGAAGTGTCATTGTACAGGAGACGAAAAATTTGGAAACTCAAAAGTATTGTATTTTCGTTAAGTCGCTTTTCTGCTTTTTTAAGCCAATAGTAATGACGAGAATTAATTATGTTTGGATGAAATTGATGAATTGGTATTCACAAAGTAATACTCATACCAAGCCGGGATTCGACCACGGAGCCTTTGTTGGTGAACATGAGTCGACCACTCAAAGCACCAAGTTGGCAGAAATATTCTCAGGCACACTGCGGAGAGCATATGATGCTTTAGAACTGCATTGTTTCTTCTGAATGTACTAGTGTATCAAGTTTCTTCGTTTATTAACTAAATCGAAAGCAGGTATTAGCCTAAAATATCTTGCCACGCAAAGAATGTAGTTAACTTTCATATGGTGTTGTAGTTTTCTCTTCCGTTAGGCTCGGTATATAATCTGCAAACTCAACGTCTTTCCATCGTACTCTGACGGTAGATTTCTCAGAGAGCGTAATTCAACAACAATGAACACCTTTGCCGTAAGTGTCATAGAAAGTAACTCTCTACTCAGGTAGTACTTTTGTTCATTGCGTTAAGAAATTACATTTTGATGTGAAAATATAAACGAACAATTTCCATGATTTGTGAAGAATGATAACACACATTGGCTGCATTGTATTGTTTTAAGGAAACTTTTACACTATTCACTATTTGCAATACGAGCGAAGTGTTCAAGTTTCCTGTTTAATTTAAACACTGCCTATTTGTATGAGTGTGTGTGATTAAATCAGAAGTGTCCGAATTATTATTGTGTTATGTTTTTTGTTTTCGAGGGGATGCCAAATCTGTTGCGGGATTAAGGAGTAACTTATGTTAAAAGGACATGTATATGTGTTCAAAGAAGTTCTCGCACTTTGTAGGGGAAATAGGCACACGTTATTATTATTAGTATTATTAACAATAACTATAACAAAACAAATGCAAAAGCTACACAGTCAATTATTCATTTCCTCACCAAAAATTCACTGCTTTATTATTGGTCTCTACTTATTGTATTTTGGAACACACACACTAATTTGTTATTTTCTTCTTCATGAAAATTCCATTAATTTTTTGGGAAGTAAAATTAAAATGTGTTGGATATATATATACGAGTATATCACGAACAGCTCGTAAGGTGCGTCATCTTGCACAAGTATTTTACTGTGATAATGAGGAAATAATAAATTTTGCAATAGTGTAAATGCTCCCACGTTGAAACTTATTGCATTACATTGAACAATTTTTTGCATTTCTTTTAGCCAATAATGATAACAATGTGCACTTTTTCTAAATCACAACTGTGTAGATACTGTAAGTTTTGCACTATTCAGATATATTACCAGCGATTTTACTGATGTCATGAGATTGCTTGCACGTGAAATTTAAGGGTTACCAACGGGAGCGGTGAGTTAAAACAAACTCCGACAGGGTTGAGAATTTAACGTTATTACCAGGAATACATGGCCATTTTTGAAGGGGTAGGGGCTGGCATATTCCATTAAAACGCAACGGGGCATATGCACTTTAGTAAGCCAGAATTGAGATAATATATTTAATCGTGGGATTCTGGCGTGGAAAAAGCACTATCTTGTGTATCTGTGTTCTTGATATTTCTCCTGCTCACGCAAATGATTAGCTCATTTCTCCTTTGGTGGTAGCAATCTCAAGGTTGATCTCAGGTGGGAGCTCCAAAGGTTCGGTGTTGATCGAACATAATATGGTCATTGGGCATTTAAAGCCAAATTAGTAGATTGCGGTTTCGAAATCTAAAAAAAAAACGTCGATGGGACTCGAGAAGCTCAACCCGCCAGCCAAACAAGAGCCGCGTAGTAAGTCATGGTGCTCAACGGGCCGTTGTATCATGGTATTATATGTATATAATATGTGTAGAACATATATATTTACATATTAATATATACATGGTATATTATAAGTAATAGCGCAAACTGACACAGTTGAAAGTACACGATAATATTAGAACCAAAAAAATGTTTCAGTAAACATGGGTCTGCCACTGACTCCATAGTTTGTAAACGTCGTCCTAATTGGTAAAATGTTAATAATGTGTGCGAATGTGTGGTTAGAAGCCGTCACTGATTGCATTTTGTAAACACCGAGTGCTTTACTCCTTGCGCGTTTCGAGTCTTGCTCTGTGTATACAAAACAAAAACATTTCTGAGAGGTGACGTTGTAATCAAACAGGATGGATACAAACAGTACACAGTCTAATAGTACTGTGGGACTCACATCAGCTGTACTGTACTGCGTAGTGAAAATGGAACCTTACAGCAACGAAGAGTACATTTTACCAACCAGGACGACGTTTTCAAACAATGAAGTCAGTGGCGGCTTTTAACCATACATTTGCAATTATCTCGAAAACGACTCGTTTGCAGACCCATGTTTACTGAGACTTTTTTTGCTTCTATTATTGTGTACTTTCAACTGTGTCAGTTTGCGCTATTACTTAAGATATACCCTGTATATTTCTGCTAAGCCTGTTAATTTCTGACAGTTTTTCATTCACCAGTTCTAATCAGATGATGACCATTGATGTTAGGAAACATGTAAATAATGCACTCCTTACTGTCTTCATATTATATTATTTTCAGCGAGCAGTAACATCAACTTTTTTTAGTGTGTAGTTTTTAAAAAAGTAAGCAATAGTCATGAACGTTTTAGTACTGTTCATATTCAGAGGTCATGCTAACTAAAATAGATTAAAAATTTGTTTGATTTCCAGATCTTGTTTCTGCTATGTGCTGTAGTGGCTTCGTCTCTGGGTATTGGTGCCATCGACTTTTATGTAAGTTTCTTTCATTGATAAGTATAATCAATTTATATATTTTTAAATTTCTCTATAGAATAAACTTACAATTTTAACTATTTAGACAGGAAGAGCAATATTTACACCTCTTAGTTTACTCGTTAATTGGAAATTAATTTTTATATTTTCCTGGTGCTTTTTACAATATGTGTGTTTCAGAAAACAATTATACATTCTTTATGTTCAGCTTTACTAAATACACCGAACAATAGAAATAATGACGCAATAAATTTGATTGATATATCTACCTGAGTTTCATATTGTTATAAATTTTACTCTTGAAATAATTTTACTATACTATCAAAACATACTACGAAATATTCTATGCGTTATTTAGAATACTTTTACGTATTCAGTTTTAGTCAATTTTTGTAAGGATATTCTTATGACTTTCATTATTACCCCGGTGCATCTTTACTTAAAAGGCATACCCTAAGTACCAGTTTGGATACGCAGTGAGCGATCACCTCACAGGAGACAACAAACAACAGACTGAAGTTCGTGATGGTCACGTTGTGAAGGGTCAGTACAGCCTTGTGGAGCCAGATGGCAGTGTCAGAGTAGTCACTTACGGAGCTGATGATGTCAATGGGTTCAACGCTGTGGTGAAGAGATTGGGACCAAACCTTCATGCTGGATATGGACTCCACGGTTATGGAGGCTATGGCTTGCTTGGTTAAATTATCTGTATAACTTATGACCACTCACATTGTACAGAAGAGAAGTATGTAAAAATGTTAATAAATCCATAACATTTTAAACTTTACCATTTCTTATTTGTGTCCCAATTCGATGATTTTTCCATGTACAGTCACAGATAGTTCTGAATTTTATCGATACAATTGAAAGTAAATGGAGTTGTTACTACATATAATTGGCCATAGCTCTACTTGTATACATGTTATATTGAATATTTACTCAATCGTTTCTTTAGCATTCTATTTGTCTATTTATGCACACAGTTTAAACGATTAACTGGTATCAAGTTTGGTACGTAACCATACCTGCTATGAGATATAGAATTAAATTGCGCCTGCATTTAATAAGACTTGATGATTCGTTCAAAAGAAATGGCCAAATTGTCCTCAATATGGCAACAAATTGTCAAGTCGTGCATGAAAATATATTATTTACTAATTCTGGCACTGATATTTAAGAATTCTAACATGTCACTTCACCTACTATTTTTACTAGAACTATTAGAATTTCAATTGACACAAATTTTATTTACATTTGAAAATTGTAATTTGTTGTTTTGAAAGGCACTAGTCATGCTAAGATATTCGCTTCTGTGAGATGACACATTAAATCTTTCCGGTTTTACACAGTAATATTTAATATCCATGAAAGGAATCTTGATTTGTATAGGAGGAAACTGGGGCACATTTGAACATGGGGTATGTGTGAACACCGTGAACTTCCCGGCAAAGCGAGGAAATTTTGCGGAGTTAACACCAGTGTCAGTAGATGACAGTAATGCAGATGTTCGCAGCCGGTAGTCGAACCATTCATCAGTTCGTAAACATTTATGGTGGGATCGTGTGTCAAACTCCTCGAAAAGTAAATTTACTCTTCAAAAGTTGTAAGAAGATAACAGCCACGTAGAAGGCCAAGAGATGTGTTTGGCTATACAATATTATTACTTATGAATAGGTTTGTGCGAAATGTATATATCTATTAGCTTTATCCCATGATGAAGGTTCGTGTATTTGTCTACCATTGCCCTATAAGTAGATTTGAACGGCACTGTTAGAGCACATTTGAAAAACACCTTTGGAGAAATTTGAACAGTGATCGAAATTTCCCCTAAATTCATCATAAAATAAAGTGAAGCATTTCACGCGACTTTAAATGGTGAAAATAATAATTCTGCAACACATCTTTACACTCCAGAGATGGTTAGAACGTACACAAAGAAACGGAACAGCAATTCGCATACGATTGCGCTCTAAAATTAGGCTGAAAATTTCCCGAAGCATAGGAAAAAAAAAAAAAAAAAAAAACCTGGCACGACGATGGCAGTGGTCAGGGATTCGAATGCCGATATGGGTATGTGGGTGTTCATTGTGATGGTTCGTGCAAGTTTGTATTTCCAGAGAAATATGTTATTAAAAATTTCGGAACAAGCAACGTAATTTTGAAATTATTACAGCCCTTTGGTGCAGGGGCTCAAGCACTAAAGCACTGAAACGCTTAGATTTCGATTCTAGCTATTTGAAAGCTAAGATTATGTATACGCATGACATGATAAACATTTCGTTTCCAATAAAACGAATAAAAACAAGACATTGTTAAAACGTGCCCAATGCATTGTGCAGATTTGAACATATTACCGATGTTTTGTTTAACGCATTTCATTTTCAAAATGACTTTTATTTTTGTGTGAAGAATATGTTTAAATGTATTAAAAAACGGTTTGTTTATTTTTCTATGCAAATGCAATATAACAATTTTGATTATGAAATAAAGTCATAAAATCGGTGCCCCAGTTTACCCTGATATTCGATCATTTCAATTGCCTTTCGTTAGTGACTTTGGAGTGAAATCTTGTGACATCCGCGAATGATTACCATCATTCCTTCAATTTGGATTAAACTTTTGAATTAATTTTGTTCATGAAAATAGACGAGATAGCGTATTTTTCGTTTCACGTGAATGACTTCCAGCAGTCAATTATTAAACTATTGGTTACAATACTGTACACTTCAGGTTCTGCAAAAATCTCACGTCCAGAGAATTTTCACACCGTTTGCAGATTTTACATCCATCGCATGCGGAGCAAATTTTGACTTTTTAAGATTCATCACATTAAACATGGCTATCAAACCGTATCATGATATTGTATTGTTAAGGAGATATGTGGTTTACCACTTGACTGGTTCACGTTTTATATGCAGTAGTAATAGTAAGATCTTGAGTTAATGAATTCTGATTTCTGAAGACTTGTCTATAATATGAGCGTTTATAAGGTACCGGATTAAACAAAATCATGTTCACGGTTGTGTCTTTATATACGATTCTTACAAACGTAGATCCTCCCAGTTAACACTATATATTGTCAACCAAAGTGCGTTCACTAGGAGAAGTGGAGGAGCCTATCCTCCTTCGAGGCGTCTGGAAGTAACCCCTAATTAACATAAGAATTATTATGGTTTTCCCTTCTCCCTTGACGTCAAAATTTGAGCGAATGTCCCTTCCCTGATGTCTAAAACCTAGCAAATTAATCCACGACAACTCGGGTAACCCCCACTGCTACACAGTCGATTAGTCATTATCCGACCCCGTGCCGGAGTGGTTATCACAGGGGTTCCGGGGTCTAATTCCTGCCTGCGCATGGGTGTTCTTTGTGAGTGGCCCTTCAATTTCATCATATCATCACTCATTCGTGTCGTCGTCACGATTAGCCAAAAGTAGCAGAAAGGCAACGTAAAATATCCTAATCCAACAATTCAATCAATCGATTGGTTATCAGAAAGTCTAAAACTATATTCAAAGAAGCAACTCACTTTACAAGTACGTTCGGTGAATTATACTTGAATCTGATGCTAATATTGCAAGAAAGAATAATAAAATCTGATAAAAGCGAGAACAAAATACAATAAAATGCGCATTCTTTTCAGACAACCCATATTTCGAGTTTGCGGTGGAGAAACAAACCAACAAAATACCATTTTTTTCCAAGAAAGGTTGACTGTGGAGCTGTTGAATGAATTTTCTGGAGCGTTTTATGTTAGGTGTTCAAAGTTTTGCCACGTTTTCTTCCTTGTTGGTGTCATGCACGTTTATTAATTGTTCAATACATAGTAACGTAATTGCAATGCACTAGTGGCCTTAGAAATTATCGTTTTAATTATTACGCCTAAACTACGAGGGATATTTTAAAAGTAAGGTCCGTTTGCCAAAAAGTTGTTATATCCACGGGCTCCCGGCATCCCTTGCACAGAAGCAGACACCATTTGCGTGATTGCAAAGTTTAAGACGATCGAGCGGCCCACTGACTGTGAAATACGGTCAGTGATTCAGTTCACATGGCAGCATCAGAAATTCAGCACCAGATTTGTGAAGTGTACGGCCCGAAAGCAATGAGCGATTGCAAATGCGGAAATGGATGAGAATGTTCAAGGACGGCCGGGAATGTGTATGATGAGCCGCGCATCTGTAATCAGCGACTATTTGGTACGTGGTGTAAACGCTAAAATCCATGAAAACAGAAGAAAGAAGTTTCTCGGTCGCAAGCGTTTCGGCAGCAACGAAGAAGTGTAAACCGGAGTTGAGGAATGGGTTTGCTTCGCAAATGGCTGAGTTTAAATAACCAGGGAAATGATGTGGAATAATAGATCAAGGCATGTAGAATCTGAAACAAAATGAATTTTTATTATCAATTTGGCAGTGCAGTCTTTTGTGGGGCCAAACGGACCTTACTTGAAAAATATCTCTCGCATATATGTATTATATAGCCTGTCCTGCTTTAGCAGAAGGACACCTAAACGGCGCTCTAGTAAATCTAGCATTGAAAGGAATTCAGCAGATGACAGAAATTGATTTCTCGCTGTCCAACTATCTGTAGCTTTGCCTTCATTCAATTGTCGAATGAAAGTGCACTACTATGGGGACACTCTAGGTGAGTTCTGAATTTGAAACCGTATTTTATGCATCAACCTCGAGGTGTGGGAGAACGAATAGCAGGCATATAAATGGATTGTGATGCACAAAATCTTCGCCATTTTTGGCATTTACAAAACTCAGAGCAGGTTACACTCTTCGAAATAATGCATCGAAACTCGTATGAGTGTTATGATATAACGTGAACTACAATGAGGCAATAAATCTTTTGGAATGTAGTGCGTAATTTAGGAGGGCTGGGAGGGAAGGGGAGCAAGGAGGGTAAAGTTATCAATTTTGTTTATCAAGAAAATTATCGTGCATTAGAATCATTTAGATAAAATACATTTCAATACTTAGGTAGTTTACACTGTTGCGTTTGAGCGAATTCAGACGAGGAAATGGTTTTCGCTGTTCCTCTACAATTATCTTCAAAATCTGTCTAGAATACATTGTCCTAGCATAAGTAACTACATAACATTATGTTTACTGCATTTATTGGACCATACCTTTGTATTAAAATTTAGCCAATGTGATACCGTGTCTAAGAGGGAAAGGCGAGTGGCTAATTCACAAATATTGTAACTATGAAATCTCATTGAAAAAAAGGTAAAACTCTTACCAGGTAGATACGTAGAAGTCTACTTTATGCACAGATAGGGTAATGGGCACTGGATCTACGGTTTAAATTGGAGTCGGAACTACTGTGTGTTGCCAACGGGGATCAAACCCGGGACGCTTAGATTAAAAGGTGACAGCATTATCACTACGAGAACGCCTTTGGTAGACAAATACGTTTGAGAATTTCCCTCCTTTTACAGCCGTTAACGCATTTCAAGATTACAGATGAAAACACGTTTTGTTTTACTCACTTTGTGGTCTAGACTATATTCTCATAGGAAAATACGAAATTGTCTCCAATTTTAGGCCTTGTTGAACTTTTAAAATAACGTTTTAAAACATACTGTTACTAAATTTACAAGGGACCGGTGTTGTCCGGTAACCAATACTGGACCACATTAACTGCACCAAATTTAAAGGTTTTTTCGAAAATTCACTAAATAACCAAGTACAGTACGTTGAATGACGGTTCTAATATCGAATTTTAGTAAAACGGAGTGATGCCAGTGTAATTGGAAACCACTTGCTAATATATCAACCATAAATTCGCAGGTTTTGAGCCAACGTCTTCATGTTATCTAGATACCTCATAGGACTGGTATCTTATTGTACCAATACGTAAAGTATTTCACTGTACACGTGAATAGATATTGTCTCATGAAACTTTAATGTTAGAACAAAGAAACAAAGACAGCGTCTAGCGTCCAGTTACTACTGTACATGCTGGACAAAATCTGGAATAAATTCACAGTACATAATGATGTAATTTTAATAAAATAAAAATACCTTAAAAATTATTCGTAAATAATTTATTGGAACGTTCTGTACATTAGAAACAGGAACCTCTTTCTTTGATCTTGGAAATATTTAACCTAGATAGCCCAAGCCAGCGCCGTAGCCCAGACCGAGACCATAGCCTCCGATCCCAGCGCCGATGCCGTAGCCTCCGTGGGCAATCACAGGGAGGCTCAGGAGAGACAGCTGGTTGTGGTTCTGGTGGCTGACGCCGGTAATTCCAATGGAAACAGCTGGAAGTAAGATTTAGAAGTTGAGGTTAGTGTAAATAGTTACATATGTTTATTAAAATTTGTAACTGTGGTAGATTTCTTTCTCATTTCGTTGTATATTTCTTTCATATAGCCTTGTTGCTAAGATTAGTACTCGTATTCATATAGGAACAAGAAGTGCTCAAAATATAAAATATGAAAACACGATTGTGGTGAATAGGACAGAGAACCAACGTTTTATTAACATATAAATCTATAAGTAGGACTTGAAGCTTTCCTGCCGACAAATGATGAACAGATGAACAGATCTATACAAATGATGAACGCACACGTAGCAGACGCGCCACTCGATTGGTCCGCCATCTTCACCGGGATCTCCCTTCCACGAAAGTATATACACCGGGTTGACGCTCAGAACTGCACGGACTCGATGAGCTTGTGACTGCACGCGCCGGGTCTGCACATGCTCCCTATCTTCAGGAAGGAACGAAATGTTTGACCGGGTGTTTTTCTCAGAATACTTGGTCCGTCCGGGTGTTCTTTTCGGAACGCCTGGCTTTTCGAGAAGCGGCTACTTGGACTTCTTCACGGGGGGAATTCCCGAGAAGGACCTTGGAATGACTCTCGAGATTCGTTCCCGAGATTCGGACTGAGGAAATTGGATGGAGCCCCGCAGCCTGCAAGGGGACGGTACGGCGTTGGAGAAGCGGAGAAACATGCAGGTGGATACCATGTGGTGTTAGATCAAGTCTGCATGCCAGCGACTAAACCCCCGCATTCCGTCTGCGCGCCATACCGGAACTCTCGGCTGAATGACCACTCCTGACTAGGGATGCTGACGAGTGGGGGAACCGTCCAAGGCTGGCCCTTGGGTTTCTGTATGACCCACTCGGAAGCTGAACACCAGGAAGATGGGGATCGGCGGGGGTGCTGGCTGTCGTTCTGGTGGAGAGCGTTGGTGGTCCTTAGAAGGGCCGCTTTTGGTCCAACTGAAAGCCACACGGAGGGAGATCGGACGAAGTCTCTGCCTAGGAGAGACGAAAGGGCGGAGGACCCGACGTTCGCGATTCCCCTGAGTCCATACTGAAGAGCCGGTTTTTGACCACGATCGGGCTGTCGTAAGTCGTGAGCACTAGGAGGTTTTCTGGGGGGTTAGCCGACTAGGTGCAATACAGCAAACAGCTCGTAAGCCATGAGAGGTTTCCAGCTCTAAGGTTGGACAATGCGGAGTAACGGACGTTGGACTTTTACTTCTCTAACTCCAACTCAGACGTCTATCTCAAATACCTACACCTATCCCAACTAATTATACCTACCAAACTCAATAATTATACCATGTGTTCTTTTACAGGTGAGTCTACAAGCATGTGGAAAACTCTCTCCACGAACACGCCCAAATTAGCTTGCGATAATTATAATCTTTCTACATAAGATACCTCAAATACCAAAACCTACCTCAACCCATCCAGACCAGAGGAAACCAGCAGTGGTAAACAATCTGGTATCAACAACCACACCCAACCTCAAAATGAACCACCATAATTAAATCCACTGTAACTGTAATTTCCAGGTTTCCCCCTCCCCCTTCTTCGGTTTTTTTTACTGGGATAAATAATCTAATAGTATACCCCGCACACGAAATTTTGCGATTAGTTAAACGTGGAGGTTTTTAATGCCAATTTATGCATGCGGCAGGTTTTTCCTCTGTCACGCTAAAAATCTTTGTATCATTCCTATCTTCTACTTTCATCTTGTTCTTCGCCTAATGGTCATACTTCCGATAAGTGCCACTTAGGCAGAAGCCGGTTGAACCACACACACTAGGTGTGCTTGTAGGTATTCCATAACAAGCATGTTATGGAGGGCCCCGAAAGGGAAGGGTACTCATACGCACTGAGAACCCCAAACCTAAGGGAGACGCTTACAAGACGAGGCGTTGCTGCAGATCTTTGCTGGGCCCCACTCATCCAGGGGGGCCGGGATTACTTAACCTTTATGATTTCTGTTTTCAGAACTGCACTTCTACCCTGAAGATGAGAGTGGTGTTACCTCTCGAAAGCTTGGAATCATTTCCACAACTCACCTGGTCGATAGCCCGAGAGAATCTGTTCATATAAATCTTTAGTTTTCAAACCATATTGAAAATTTGAAATACTTTGGCACTATATTTCAAGCTTTCATTTATAGTTAAATATTCTTTTATCTTTTATTTGATTTTATTGTTTTATTTTTCTTAGTTTGTCTGCCAGTTTTGGCTAATCTCAAGTAAGAAGATGAACGGTGATAAAATGAAATTGATGCATGGACTATCACAAACACTTATGGACAGGGTACAGCGCAAGTGTGCTGTGGTTTATACTGGCTGTGGGTCGAGGTGCCAAAACCTCGTTAATCTGCAAGAAATAATATACTGCGTAGAAGAGAGGTTGATATTTAACTGCTTTCGAAAAGCTCCTTAAACCTCCATTATCTTTAATGTTTGCGTGTTTTTTTTAAAATTTCCACTCCCATATTTTGATATCTGACAACTGAAGAGCAGAAGTTGCAAATTGTAGGTGTGAAAATATTACAGAAATTATACTCCACTGAACAGATGGTTACCTAATGTTATATTTATATTGATCCATGTAATATATATATATATATATATATATATATATATATATATACAGGGTGTCATTTTAATGGCGCCCACGGACCACAGATTCGTATAGAGGACATCAAACCAAACAACTTTTCCCAGTAACATTTTTCCCGTTGGTGCGTCGATTCGACGCTACAGCCGTTCAAAAAAGACCGTTTTGCCGCCTGGATGCTGGCAACCCAACACAACATTTGATCGTACCTGTGACGACATATCCTGTGGCGGAACAGCGCACGGCAGGGTTGCAAGGATCACACAAATTTTGTAAAAAATGACAAACTACCAACCACATTATTAGCTGTAAAACGAAGCGAGAAACGCGTCCAGCAGACCGAACACCATAGCCTACCAGCCAGAAGATCAGCAGTCATCTCAGGGGAAGGGGGAAGTGAACCAACGATATGAGAAATGGTAAAAAACTTATTCAAAATGAAATTTCAATGTCGGATTTTGTCTCAGCCTACAGCTAAAATATCAACAACAATAAATTTTATTGGACTTACAGCTTACACGTGGCTGTTTACGCCCAACTACATGTAAAATATTTGCAAATCTCGTGGCAAGGTTGATATCTACAGGTTTGTGTCCAGATGCCTTATGGTACTTTTGTGCTGATAACGGAAGTATCCGAGGTTCACGTTGTTACCATAGGCGTAGCTACGGGTTGTGCCGGCTGTGCCTAGGCACACCCTAATGGTCTGCTTTATCAAAGAGAATTAAAGACAGATATTTCAATAAGAGAGAAAATAAGCGGCAGTTTGTACAAACGTGTGCACTATCGCTGATGAAACGAGTGTGTATAGATTTTCGATTTTTTTATGTCATTGGAGAAAGATATTTACTGCATTCTACTCTGTACTGCAGCGTCTTTCTTCTATACCTGTCACAAGCTGCACGTGTGAGAGAGCTTTCTCCAAGCTTTCCCAAGTTAAAACTAAATTAAGAGCAACTCAGAAGCAGGATACATTGGAAGCCCTGCTCTTGCTATTTGTGGAACAGGAAAAAGCTTAGTCTATTGATGTAAATGAAGTTATTGATGAGTTTAAGAACATTGTACCTTTTGACAGACGTCTCTTGTTATAGATGACGTGTATTTTGATGTATTTCTTTGTGTCATTTATGAACATTTTGTGTGTGTGTGTGTGTGTGTGTGTAATTTCTATGCAATTTGATTTTTTCTACTACATATATTCAGAAATTTTCAACACTGTCATTTAGCGAATTTATATTTCTTTACAAACATCAGTGCAGTTAAAGAGCCAAGTGATTGTGTTGCAAAATATGCTATTATAAAGGTACAAGACCTCATTTTTTTTCTTTGTGCACACCCAAATATAAAGTTCTAGCTACGCCTATGGTTGTTACATTACGACTAAAACACGTACAACCACAGTAACAATCTAATGATGAATCAGTACCGAATATACTGCCCTGTTCACAGATGCAAACTATTACATGTGTATCCGGTGCATAGATAAACACATAGTCGTCTTAGAGCTTGTATTACTACTACTTATATCCCTGTATTTTCAATCATTTTTGCCACTTGGCTCATAATGCCCTGAATATACATTATATTATGTGTTGCTTACCTTTGGAATTTTGAGTTCTTTCATTTCTATTTTGTCATCTGTTAAGTGTGTTACCCCCACACCCCCTATACGCCTTCATGGTGTTGTGCTAAGCACAGGGGAGCACTTTACCTTTTTTTTTTTACCTTTTTTCATCTGTTAAGTGTGTCACAGACAACTAGTATCAGAAGGACGAAGTGGATAGACTAAATTGTAGATGCCAACTTGGTAACTAGATTTGCAAATATTTGACATGTAAGCTGAGACAAAATTCGATATGACCACTTCCACTTGAATTCTATTTTCTTTCTAGCATTTTTCGTATCGTTTGTTTACTTCCTGTTAAGTTACAGAACGTGTTTTCTTGTTTTGTGTTACGGTACATAATGTGGCTGATTGTAGCTATGTCATTTTTCACAGAGTATGTGTGTTCCTGGCAACCCTGGAACGCATCGCTTCACGATGGGATATGACGTCACAAATGCAATCGAATGTTGTGTGTGGTTGCCAGCATTCAGGCGGCAAAACGGGCTTTTTTGAACGACTGTAGCGCCGAAACGACGCACCAACGAGAAAAATGTTACTGAGAAAAGTTGTTTGTTTTGATGTCCTCTATACGTTTCCGTGGTCCGTGGGCGCCATTAAAATAAAACCCTGTATATATATTTCCTTCATTCTATGCGGTAGAACTCATTGGGTATAGACCCATCCAAGCGACTGTGATTTTGTAATAAAAAGACGATGAAGATTATAAGGATTTTTTACAATATTTAATAAAATGGATATTGAGAACTATTCAACTGACCGATGATAGGTTGGTGCTGGACTTGTACCCAATAGTGTTCAGAAAGAAAGACGATATTAGTTTCTTGAAAGAAAAATTTCGATATACTACATAACCATAGCATGAAGTATGAAGATCAAGCAAATATAAGGGTGTCGCTGGTTCGATATCCGGTGGAGGCACTTATTGGTTCGGGTCCCACTTTAAACTGTAGGTCCAATTCCGATTAGTCTATCTGTGTATAATGTGGACTTCATACAAAGCTCAAACTCAATGAAGCAAATATACAAAAACAAATAATAAATTTATTTTAAATTCATTATTTCTTGTTATTCTATGAAGGATTTCAGATTACATGAAATTTGTGCAGAAGATGTTTGTTTTCCATGTAAGGAATTTCGACAGTAATGTGTTTTCCAAAACCATTGTTAATATTAAAATATTAATAACGAGAATAATTGAAAATTGGATGTTGACCTTTCTGGCTTAGTATAATTCGACTGTTTGGTATTAAGTTTTTCTATTTGTATTGAAATGTTTAACACGTACACCGAATCCTACATGCACCCCCCAAGAAATGTATATTGTATGTATATTGTAACAAATTTACAAGAAATGCATTCTTCAAAGTTAGTCAACAATTTTTAAAAACTAAAATTTCATTCCTCTACTCACCAAAGCTGCTATGGACTGCAAGGATCACAGCCAATAAAATTATCGAAATCTGTCACAGAAAGAATGCAAAAAGATACTTAAAACTTACACCATTTGATGTGAACAATGAAAACACATAACTATAAATCTTTTCAAGCTCTTGTAAATTGATTACTGGGTAGTTACATTCCATAACTCATCGCATCATAATTTCTGATTTGAAGAAAACATCAAAATTAATTCCCTACTCTTATAAGCAATTCTGAATTTTTGAAATTGATCTCTGAGATGGCTTATACCGTCCAAATTCATACAATCATAAATATAATTAGTTTTTTATACATATTGTAATACACGTACTATTTGCACTAAATGGTTCTACTCACCATGTTGTTTTAAAAAAAATACCTTCTGCAAGTGGATGTTTGAGCAAACAGAATGCAGAAACACCTGCTTTGGCTGCCTTTATACTAACTTCACAGGATGTAAGTTTTACTTCAGCAAATTGGCAGGTATGAAGGTTTTATTTATTACAGTCACTTTTCTGCTGTTGGTTGATTTCTACGCATTTCCTGGGTAAAATTTAATAATTTGCAAGTGGAAATTGTTATCCGCAGTTTCCTACGGGAATTCTTCTCCCTCCAGAAGTCACGCAAAGAGAACATTGGATCATTACTTTCTGATGGAATAAACCATTTTCAAACCTTTAATTAGTGTTTAGTTAAATACATGATTCACAAGAGTGATAATATTTATTTTTTGGTTGCATCACTAGGTTCTTAAGTTTATTTATATTGTCTTACTTTACTCCACTTCCCTGCCACGTTTTTCTAATTGCGACTATGAGGATGTGTCTGAATTTCTATACATGATGCTACGCCCCTTGTGGGTACGTACTTACATGTTATTTACCACGGCTACAGATATCTTAATCTCAGGGGATAGGTTCTTTGTTTGAGAATTCCAAATAAGAAAGCGTTTTATAGCCAAGAGGATATAGTAAAATGCGGATCTATATTCTGGGAACTTATTTATTTATTTATTTCCCTTCAACAGAGACAAATCTCCAATTACAGAAAGGTAATATAAAATATTACATTTTCATTTACAAGTTGTATGTACACACGTACACATTCTCCCTCCTTCCTCCTTTACACACACACACACACACACATATTCACAAACATAGACAGATAATACATAATATATATATATATATATATATATATATATATAGACATCTTGGTGACAGATCAGGTTTACTGCTTAACTGTGACAACAGAAATTATCATATATTTACACATTTCATCTGAATTACACAAAAGAATACAGAGAAAATATATGTATATGTATACTCGAAAAGGCTTCTTCTTCTTTTAAAAGGCTTCTTCTTCTTTTAAAAGGCTTCTTCTTCTTCTAAAAGGCTTCTTCTTCTTTTTCTTTGAATTTCTTCTTCTTTTATTAAAGCGTAATCTTATTTATGTGCTCGCTTTCCCCCCGCTTCTTTGTCAAACAATACAAGCTATACTTGTAGAAAGAGTAGGGTCGACTAAACTGACAATAGCGCCACCTCCTATTTGACGACCAAAGGGGAATAACCAGGATCGCTAATAACGAGCGCTGCCAATTGCCCAGTGCGACTAATAAAAAGCGCAACCGAAAAGTGCTTCGGGGCGTCTAATTTGACACAGCGCCACCGGGGAACGGACAAATGCAAAAGCTGACGATGTTCTCCTCGTCAGAGAATCAAAAAGAAATCGAGATGAGATACATTTCTGAATTCATTTGCTCGCTTAATGACTTTCGTAAACGTTTCATCTGCGGCCATATTCTTAATTCTTTTAATTTACTATATACATCATTCTATTTACTTCTTTTATAGTATTTGAACTCTTCTTTTATATATTTCTCAATTTACTATAATATATATAATTCCTCTTCTCCGCTCCTAGTTTGTACAATGAGCTCTACTCTTCTTTATATGGCGTGCTGCCACCTATCGTCGCTTCCGAGAAACCATTCCTCCTTGCAACATTCATTGTGTCGTGTGAAACTGGCACGTGACACAATATCCCCTTCCTTGAGGATAAAAATTTATATATTGGAAAAAATCTTTTGGAAATAGATAAATTTTTCCACTTTCTCTACATCTCGTTTGACTTTTCTCATTGGTTCTCATTTCTACAGCTTACATTGCTTTTCACTTTCACTGTGAAATTATATCTCCTGGCATGCAGCATTTTTCCCATCTCTCGATTTATCTCTTCTTTCTATTTTCGTTTCTAGATATATTTTCACAGTTCCGGAAATATTCGTGACATCTTAAGTTATTTTTAAATACAAAATATAATTCTTCAATAGTTCATCTCCTGCAAGTCTGCTCGTCTAATTTCTCCAAGATAGTTTTTACCTGACGATGTCCTGCCAAAATAATAATTTTCGTTTCACCCTTTTCTTCTTTCAGCAATCTCTCTACAGATTATCAGTTAGCTCAGATTTTTCAGTTTCAAGAACTCTCTCTCTTTTCTAAGTTGACCATCTAAGTGTTTCTATCAGCTACAATAATTCTTCACATCAGCCTTAATTTCATATCAGCATGTATCTAGATATATTTATTTTCTGGGATTACAACCCATTCTCGGAATACAACCGATTCTTTAACTTCTGGGATTACAACCCATTCTCGGAATACCACCGAATTTTCTTTATCTTCTGGGATTACAACCCATTTCATTTGCACTTTTCTAAATACACGATGACTTTTAATCGTCTAAGCTTACAAAGAATTCATTTTACTGATACTATTCGATCTTCTTTCATATTGTTTTCTCCTTTTTCCTGAGAGTTTTCTTCATAATTAACTTCCTTCTGTGCCTAACTGTTCTCTTCTTTCTCTTCTGTTCGTACAATTGAAAAGTTTACATCCATTTTCCATATTACTTTCTTTGGCATCTTTCCTTTTACAGGTTTGATCTTTCACTATCAGTCTCATTGTTCAATGGAGTGGTGACATAAATTAGCATTCATTATTCTTTTTTAGATATAACTTGCAGAATAGATTTTCCTCCAACGATGACTATCATATCTATATATCTTCTTACAGGAACTAACATTAAAGAACTAAAATTTTCTTCCTTCAAATAGATCATCAATATTTGTCGAAACTAATAATTCCACGAATTTTTCTTCTGGTGAGCTGGAACTTTTTCAGAGAACTTTATTAATTCTAGAAACGTCTGCTTGCCAGTCTAAATAAGTCATAACATCTCCTTCCTTTGCACTATTCGGTCATATTTGTTTCTTCCGATTCTTTCAGATACTCGTTGCTTGTTATTATCTTGTTTCTTTTTTCCTTCCTCTTCTTTTCTTCTCTTTCTTCTATTTTCTTTTCTATTCTTTTCAAGATTCTTCTTCCTCCTCTTCCAACTTTCTTCCAGTAAAGAAATTACTTTCATTTCTCTCTTCTTCCAATCTGGTTTTTGCCAAGTCTTCTTCTTATGTTCTACATCTTCATCGAATGCATGCTCTCCTTGTCTTTTCCGTCTCGTCTTCTTCTTCCTTCTCTTTGGCGAAGTAGCATCAGAATCCATTTGATCTATGTCGACTCTTTTTAGCATATTCTTAACTTTCTTCAGGTTCCTTTCTATTTTAAATTTCTTTGTCTTCCTCTTCTTCCATGTCTTTACGTGAATATATCTAAATCTCATTTTACTTTTCTTTCTTCTTTGTTTACATCTTCTGCTAGGCTTATACTTATTTTCTTCTTCCTTCAGAGACTCGTCACTGGAACTTTCTTCTTTCATCTTCATTTCGACATTGATCTCTTCATCATTACATTCACAACTAAATTTTTCGTCCTTTTCTGTTCCTCTTTCTTCTTCTTCTATTTTCTTACCTTCATCTTCTTTGACCTCTTTAAGTTCCTGGGTGGTTTCTTCTCTTAACTTTATAGCTACTTCTTCTATCTTGCCGTCATGCTTGTCATTGGAACTTTCTTCTTTTATCTTCATTTTGACATGGATTTCTTCATCGTTACATTGACAACTAAATTTTTCTTCACTTTCTATTCCTCTTTCATCTTCTATTTTCTTATCTTCCTCTTCTTTGTTTACTTCGCTTAACTTTATAACTTCTTCTTCTATCTTGCTGTCATGCTCGTCATTGGAGCTTTCCTTTTTCATCTTCCAACTTCTATCTTCTATAAGGACCTTCGCTTCTTCTATCTTGTCTTCGTTTTCTGTTATTCTGGAAACATCTACTTCTGTCTTGCTGTCATCTTCTTCTGTTCTTGAAACCGATACTTCTATCTTGTTTTCGTTTTCTTCTATTCTGGAAACATCTACTTCTGTCTTGCTGTCATCTTCTCCTGTTCTTGAAACGGCTAATTCTATCTTGTTTTCATTTTGTTCTGTTCTTGAAACCGATACTTCTATCTAGTTTTCGTTTTCTTCTATTCTGGAAACATCTACTTCTGTCTTGCTGTCATTTTCTTCTGTTCTTGAAACAGCTACTTTTATCTTGTCTTCGTTTTCTTCTATTCTGGAAACATCTTCTTCTTCTATCTTGCCGTCAAGCAACTCCATCATCCTTCTATATAACTTCCGGCACGTCTCCATCACGGTCATTTCTTCTATTTTATCTTGTTTTTCCTTCACTGTATTTTCTCCGTTCTCGTCCTCGATTTTATTTTCTTCCTCCATTTTGGCTTTCTCTCTTTGCTTTCTTATTCACAAATCTGCTAGCCGCAACGTTGGTCGCCACTAATGCTACCAACTTATGTATGCCCACGTTAGGAGCGCCACTAATGCTACGCCCCTTGTGGGTACGTACTTACATGTTATTTACCACGGCTACAGATATCTTAATCTCAGGGGATAGGTTCTTTGTTTGAGAATTCCAAATAAGAAAGCGTTTCATAGCCAAGAGGATATAGTAAAATGCGGATCTATATTCTGGGAACTTGACAAAATACAGAGAAAATATATGTATATGTATACTCGAAAAGGCTTCTTCTTCTTTTAAAAGGCTTCTTCTTCTTTTAATATGGAAAAAGCTTCTTCTTTTCTTATGGAAACGGCTTCTTCTTCTTTTAAAAGGCTTCTTCTTCTTTTAAAAGGCTTCTTCTTCTTCTAAAAGGCTTCTTCTTCTTTTAATATGGAAAAAGCTTCTTCTTCTTTTTCTTTGAATTTCTTCTTTTATTAAAGCGTAATCTTATTTATGTGCTCGCTTTCCCCCCGCTTCTTTGTCAAACAATACAAGCTATACTTGTAGAAAGAGTAGGGTCGACTAAACTGACAATAGCGCCACCTCCTATTTGACGACCAAAGGGGAATAACCAGGATCGCTAATAACGAGCGCTGCCAATGGCCCAGTGCGACTAATAAAAAGCGCAACCGAAAAGTGCTTCGGGGCGTCTAATTTGACACAGCGCCACCGGGGAACGGACAAATGCAAAAGCTGACGATGTTCTCCTCGTCAGAGAATCAAAAAGAAATTGAGATGAGATACATTTCTGAATTCATTTGCTCGCTTAATGACTTTCGTAAACGTTTCATCTGCGGCCATATTCTTAATTCTTTTAATTTACTATATACATCATTCTATTTACTTCTTTTATAGTATTTGAACTCTTCTTTTATATATTTCTCAATTTACTATAATATATATAATTCCTCTTCTCCGCTCCTAGTTTGTACAATGAGCTCTACTCTTCTTTATATGGCGTGCTGCCACCTATCGTCGCTTCCGAGAAACCATTCATCCTTGCAACATTCATTGTGTCGTGTGAAACTGGCACGTGACAATGATTACATGTTAAATTTTTACTGTCAGTGTTGCGTCAAATATTAGTAATCCAATGGTAATGGAGAATCCAACTTATAATTCCTAACATTGTTCTCTATTTACTCTGTCTTCAGTTCTCAAGGTATCCTCCGTGGGCTAATATAATTAGATCAACATTTAAAGCAGATTTTAAACGTAAATAAAGTAATAATTTGAAAATGAAGAAGATGAGGAGATTATAAATCTAGATACATTTTCAGTCCAAATAATGTACTTACCAGATTATAATATTCTAACTCGGGTTCGAACCAGGAACTACTACAATGCAATAGAGCATCCCGTTGAGAGAGCCCTCGCTGGACGTGCGAGATACAATAGCGGAAGAGCGAGCCTAATCTCTGCACGAGGGGCTGCTAGCAGAGGTCAAGGAACGACATTAGCACAGACCAGGATAGGAGGACAACGGTCAAAGCACCATGTTTGAGTATAGCCAGGACAGTTTGCCAAGAATCGACTCCGGAGTGTGAGCTACGCGCGACCTAGCTCCGAATCGCGATCAGACCCGTGATCTGAACTTGTCTTTTTAAAACGAGTAGCCATGGAGTAGAGCAGAGTAGACCCAGGGGGTCGTTTACTCTCGCCGTCAACGCATTCGTGTACATACGTGTGGTTATGTGAGAATAACACCAGACACGTCCTCCTGTGTCAATTGTCCGGGACAAAGCCCTAAGTTAGTAGAAGTTAATAACAATTAATAGCAAAGTTAATACCGAAGTGCATAACAGTCAATACTAAAGTTAATAACATTTAATATCCATGTGTGTCCATGTGAAACCGCGAATGACTCATTACGTATGTTCGTCTCAACGCCTAAGCCATGTATCTCTACGTACGAGAGACAGCGAACCTACAACTGCGCTGGTTTTCGTATGGAGCCGACAGTGTACTAGTACCGTCGTGGACCTGCCAACGAAGTGAACGTGTGATGCCGATGATGTCATATGGAACTGCCGAGTTATCCACTTTCGCCGAAAAGGATAACCGCGAAGTACAACACCGGAGTGTGGACACCATCTAAAACTGAAGGACCACTTTCAATCTACCCAGGTCAGCGAAGGTAAGAACAACCATGTGTGTGTGTGTGAGATGACACCAATCTACCGCGAATCTGCGTAAATCATTGCATAACTTAACTCAGTGCTATAGCATAACTAGACATCCTTACAAAATCAACGTAATAGAACAAAGTATATGTTAACAGCCAAACAATAGTTCATTGAAATATATTTGTACCTCCAGAAACGTTAAAAGGGTTCGCACAAAGAACAATTAATCGCATTACACTTAAAACCCTAAACAGTAAATTGTAAAAGGCAAATTAGCGAAGAAATAGCATGAGTATCGTCAAAGTATTAATTAATTTAACATTTGTAATTATAATATTGTCCCAATATGTCATGGAATGTGTGTATGAATGAACAAGAGAGTGAGAGAGGGCATGATGTACTGTTTATTTATCTGTGTTTTAATATATGTGAATATTCTGAATCACCGTAGTACTATGTCACGTCATTTCAGGTGCTTGAAAACAAATCCTCCTAGGTTTATTCTTAGTAGCTCCGACTCTAGGTACTTATCCTGACCGTTTTATAATTCAGGTAATGGTTTAATTAAAGTGACAGGTGTGTCACGGTGAGCGATTCTGTGTTGTTTTGTTGTTTAATTTTGCCTTGAAAAGAGTCGTCTCACAATGTTGGATGCCAGAATTCCCTTATAAATGGTTTAAAGAAATGCGACAAAAAAATTCAATCAATGTGGCTCTCCTAGCTGTAATACTAACTATAAACAAAAATTGAAGGCTACAATTTTCGTCTGAGTACCATGCGAGAGACCCGGTTCGATCCCCGGTGGTTAGAACTGGGATTTTTTTTAACCTGTTCAATCTGCTCCGGCACCCACCGTCGTATAAAGTGCGTACCTGGATGGGTAAAGGTGGCCAGAGCGTGGTGCTGAACACATCACCCTTACCTTCGGCGGTGATGAAGAAAGTGTGCGGCCTAACTCCACAACCCATATATGCCTTCATGGCGTAGTGCAAAACACATGCGAGCACTTTACTTTTTTACAGTTTTTTTTTTAAAAAAATAAGGAAACTTAATATGCTGTAAGGCAAAAAGACATGAATAGTTTTTGATTTTTATTATTGCTATTCAGTTAGTGTAAATTGTCGCAGTTTCATTGCAACTGCATGTAATCATTCATCGAGTTAAAGCTAATACGAGCAATTTCTTATTGCAGAGCCTCCATAATATGCATAAACAATTTAAAAAATCAAATAATCATAACGAATTTCACTTGTACTTTTAAGATGATAGGTTTGTTTGATCGGTTGAATAAAACTGTTAGTATATCAATTCAATTTGTGTATCTGAACATACAAAGTACTTTCAGAACGTGAGCTGAACTACGCGTAGCTATTGAGCCTGGTTATCATAATAGTAAACAATAATTTTAATGTGATAAAAGTAATACAAATACATGATAACAGTAACGACGCCAGGATACAAAGGGGTTCGGGATAATTTTCAAGGTGAGGTATACACTCCTCAGTACCACACAAAATTGCGTTTTTATCAATTGTTGTTTACTTTTTTGCTATTGGTCGGACGAACTGATACGAGCCCACTATCCTTTTCTGGAGTTGTCTCCTTCTCTGCAATTGTTGCACTCATTTTTATCCGATTTCAAGGCCTTTCGATTCGTTTTTCTTGTGACCAGGCGCCAGGCGGGCAGTTGAAGTGACCGAAAGTGAGTTATTCGATAATTTTCCTGCCTCCACAGTCTGTTCCTTAAATAATATACATTTTCATATTACATCTATCCTGCATATCTAAAAATAAATTATTCTCTTCTGCTTTTACAAAAAAGCGTATATATTCGTTTCTCATCTTCTCAAATTCAGGAAATAAATAGAAAAGAAAATTACAAGTTTAATATTCCATCTGAATATTAAATATTGACAAAAAAATTACTTCAAAGAAATTTAATTTTCTATCATATTAGTATTACATACATTGAATTGTGGCTTCGATCGGCCATGATTGAGACCAGTTCTTGTAAGTGTACGGTATTCAAGCAAGCGGGCTTGAGATACTAACGCAGACATTCGTGATTTAAAACAAACGTCAGTTTTTGCAGATGTAACGAACGCTAGCTACGTGATGGATATTTCTTTGCAAACGACAAATACAATTGGCCGCGAACATGGCGGCTGTGCGCATCCTGACATCATAGGAAACCCACCTTTTAGGTATTGAACAATTGGAAAAATATTACGGAGAATGCATAATGCAATAGACTTTCAATGCTTCTTCATGCGTTCCTGTATTAATTCTGCTCGTTGATAACCAACATCGGAAGCTGATATCTAGCTAAAAGCCTAATATGCAAAGAATTTCGATACGTTTTCATCAGCTTTCATGAGTTTTCTCTTCCGTTCAGCTCAGTATATAACCTACAAGCTCAACCTCTTTCCATCGTACTTTGACGGAATCATTCTTAGGGTCAAATTCAACAACAATGAACACCATTGCCGTAAGTGCCACAGTAACTAACTGTGTACTCAATTCACGTAGAACTTATTTATGCTTTGTGTTGTAATAATGCATTCTGACATGAAATGGTTGAGCCGTTACCAAATAATGTTATTGCATTGTGAAGTCTAAATATTTTAAAACTTTGGCAGCTGAATGATACTCTTATAACGAAATTTTACATTCTTTATATAGCTCTCTTACAAGACACGCGATGAATACAGTACCAATTATGCTTGATCTCTAAAGTTTCCTGTGAAAATTAAGCACCAACACACACACACACACACACACACACACACACACACAACCACAGAATTATGTGCGTGTGATGCTTAGTGCGCTAAAATAGAGATAACGTATGCAATCGTGAAATTCGGAAGTGATAAATTAATACCCTGATCTTATCATACAATGCAGCTTCATAATGTACATTTTAATATACTTACAAGCGTTCCACTAATATTGGGCAGACAATATTAGAGTGAGGTCCTTAAGATTTAGTATACTTTCAATGGGTACATTGATACCCTTATCACACATTCAAAGGCGTACTATTTTATTTTAATATTGAACATTCCTTTAATTTTCAGATTTTATTTCTGCTTTGCGCCGTTGTAGCTTCATCTCTAGCTATTGGTGCCATCGACTATTACGTAAGTATTTTTATTTTCATGTATATATTTTAGTTGTGTATATTCAGTGTTCAATAAATTCGTTAGATAGGAAGAGCTATGGTTAGATCAAACAGTTCACTCCTAAATAGCAAACGCATTCCTACTTTCCATTTGGAAACTACAGTTTACCTTTAACTACGTAAAACTTCCTACGTTGTTTTTGTAGCATGAATTATTAATCAAACTATTAAATAGAATTATTAAAGAAATAGGAAGAAATATGATTGATCCCTCTTTGCAAGTTTGACTTAATTTCAAATATACCACATTAAATCCGATAAGTGGGAGCTTAACTATATTACTATTCCATCAAAGCATACTAAGAAATCCCTCCTCGCATTATTTATAGTATTTATGAATTCAATTTTAGTCACTTTCTGTAAGGTTGTTTGCATGAGATGTATTACCTTCTGCATCTTTATTCAAAAGGCCTACCCTAAGTACCAGTTTGGATACGCAGTGAGCGATCACCTCACAGGAGACAACAAACAACAGACTGAAGTTCGTGATGGTCACGTTGTGAAGGGTCAGTACAGCCTTGTGGAGCCAGATGGCAGTGTCAGAGTAGTCACTTACGGAGCTGATGATGTCAATGGGTTCAACGCTGTTGTGAAGAGGTTGGGTCCAAACCTTCATGCTGGATATGGACTCCACGGTTATGGAGGCTATGGCTTGCTTGGTTAAATTATCTGTATAACTTATGACCACTCACATTGTACAGAAGAGAAGTATGTAAAAATGTTAATAAATCTATAACATTGAAACACTGTTTCTATTTTTCCCAATAGGATGACCATGAAATTGGCTATTTACCCTTATGTTTCCTTGTTAGAATAGTTGCTCATATGGCATACAGATAAAACAATCGAATCTTACCAAATTATTTAATTATAATTAATCGTACAGATTATGTGATAGTTACAAAACTTGATCCTTGATATATGAAAAACGTTAAGTTGTGAACATAAAATATATAAACATGTAAATAGTATCTGTACTCATTTTGACACTAACTGATTGGTTGATTGAGATTTTGTTTTATGTCCGCTTAATTCACAGTAAGGCTAATTGGAACTGGACCTACAGTTTAAAGTGGGATCCGAACAACTATGTTCTTCCACTGGGTATTCTGACACTAATTATATCATTTCACATCAACTAATCGTTTTAATGGAATTATCAGTTTTCTGCTGAAACAAGTTAAATTTTTAGTTTCAACAGGCAGTATTGGTACAAAGAATTAGTTTTCTGTTTGCTTTTTAGAAAAAAAACTTTCCCCCAGGAAATATACACAGTATTATTAAATATTATACAATATATATTTGTTTCTGATATTATTACTCGTGTCAATTGCTTTTAGTGAGTGACTTTGAGGAAATGCCATCTCCTGACATGTGTAAATTACTCCAATCCATTTTCATTTCAAATTTCACTTTTGAATTCTATTCATTAAGAACTTTGACGTGAATGTTTTCAACAAGCTAAAATTGCAATATCGGTGATGTTGTTCACTTTTACAAACACCTCCCATTCTGAGTAATTCAAGATCGTTTACAGATTTGAAATCAATCGCATTCGCAGCAATTTACGTAGCTTTTATATTTGTTTAAATTGTCTATTTGATTCTATTAAAACCCCTTCCTTATGCCACACTACACATAACTATGTGACTTATCCAATGAGAAAGAACATTCAAAGTGGCTTCTTGCCTGAAGCAAATTGAATAAGTTCTATTGGCATTGCTATTGACAGGGAAGGAAAGTATAATCTGTTTTGCAGCTAAAAGTTGGACGTTGCTTACGTCTCATCGTAAGACATCGGACTCTTGCAGAAATGGCTGTGCAAGATTTTGCTTTCAGTTTGCCCAAACAAAATACAATTGATTTCGGCCTTTTTGTTGCTCTATCCTTTTACATTCGTTGGATTTACTGAACTAGTCCACGATCTACATGTTATTCTGAATAAATTAATTCGAAATGTATGAAAACTTGAGTTTGTTTGTATGGTAGTCACTTAAAAAGCTTCGAAGAAGGTCTACAAGCTGCCCGATTAAATTACTTTTAAGGGCCTACCGGTGGCACAGTGGTATAGTCGTCACTTTGTAATCAAGGGATTCCGGTTCTCGGATGGAGGCACATATTGGATCGGATCCCACTTTAAACTCTAGGGCCAGTCCCAATTAGCCTTACTGTACATCAAGTGAGTGGACTTAAAGCACCAAATCAAGATCAAGTAAATCAAATTATATTAACTTCATGGTGTGCTTCTGCGTACATTTGTTACGTTGTTACAAACCTGCAGGCTTCCACTTGGCATTATTTCTTTTCATGTCCATTCACAAGCACTGTCAATGATCAGAGTACGAGTTGGTGTAGTAGGGACCTTTGAAAGGAATATTAAAAGGTCAGTTAAAGTAATAATCAGCTTACTCTCCTCTTGACATCTAAATTTAAGCGAGTGTAATCTTCGAGATATTGGTTAATTCCTACTAAAGCACAGGGGTTTAACCAGAATTTTCCCTGTGGGAGGCGTAAGTTCGTATTTAAGGGGGTGTAGTAAAAGAATGACCACAAAGTGAGCCTTTGTAAAAAAAATGGTTGCTGCTACTGATATTTGTGGCATGTTAGAGCAGTGTTGGGTGTGTGTGGATAGACAATTTGTCACCAGTAAGTTAAAACTGTCTTCATGTTGATGAATGCGCCGGTGTTTAGGGTAATAATTTTATGATAAAAATGGAAATTAGTTCTCATAGATATTAAATTTTTTACTTCATGTTATATATTTTATCTTAGAGGTCCGTGTGCAAATGGAGATTGATTTTATACTTTATTTGAGCGAAGGTAGCTCCTACAAAGTTGAGGTAGACCTTTCTCGTCTTTAAATTTTAAATTCTTAATGCCAACAATATCTCTTACTTTTGTTCAGTCTGAGAAATTTCAGGACAAGTATATTTACTATTTCTATTCCATTACTCCTTATTATTTTCCTAAGTAGTGTTATTGGGGTTTTCATACTTATACGTATATAATTACATCAGTTTTGATGTAAATTTGTAATCTTGAATATTAGTATAATTTTGCTTTCCTCGTTTATTTCATTTTTCTCTACAAAAGACACAGTAGGGAAGCTAAAAACTTTGCTTTAAGTTCGCTTTGTTATCAGGCTAATCATGGCTGGACCTATAGTTTAAAGTGACATCTAAACCACACAATTGTTTCCTCCTTCCCTTATTTCATTATTTTATTACCGGGGTGTAAGTAAGAAAAGGTACTAGCGAGAGGTTTAGTAACAAGGCTCAGACCATTCTATGTTCGGAGAGACGCCTCCGTCCTCCAGGTACATACCTGCGCTGTCTTCCTCGATGTACACACACCTAAACAACCAAATCCAATACTGATCCCGAAATTCCCTTCCGATCTTCTCAGATCGGTTCGGTTGCTTCGCTATACAAATTCCAATACCTGTCGATTCATATCCGTCTGTCAGGCTGGTACCTTTCCACGGACGAGGCAAGTAACGGAATTTGTAAGGTCTGCATTCCAAACCGACGAGAACATCCTGTCTCCGTAATGTTTCGTTTCAAGTACACCTTCTAATTTTTACCTACAAGTCAACATACCTCCCTGTCAAGAAGCGTCATCTCCGATGGTCGCTTGTCTGAGTGTATCATTTATTGGTTCATACATGTTAGCAATTCCTGTGAAACGATATAGAAGTACATCAAGAAACTATCAAGCCTGGTAAGCAAAAAATTACCAGTACCCATCCATAATACTTACTAGTATGCATAAATAATGCATAAACAACTAAATACCCATTAAGAACCAAAAAGCAGTAAGTTAATTAATTAAACCTATGAGTATAGTTCATTATAATACATAACCATAACCATTACCAGCACAATAGTTTTTTTTTGTTTTTTTGTTTTACGATGTTTTTGTCCCTTAAATTGATTATTTTAATATTACGTTATCACTGGTGTTCTTGGCATCGACAATGAAAACTTAAATCATGATGCACTATACACTATAATACTCAAATAGTCAACTCCTTGAACCAAAGTTTATAATCATTCACAAACCTGAATGAAATAATATTCACTTTTGATAAGGCATAGTTTACACTGCATGCCATAATTACACTATGTATGTAATCACTTAGATAATATTCACTGTTTAAACACATTGTGTTCAAACCTTAAGGATTCAATACGACATTATTTCGTATCATTGTGTTTATTTTCACTTAATCACATTGTTTTATCATCTTGAGGGTACCAGTTTCTTCTAAAAGAATTCACGCAATGATCGCAGATCAGTATCATTTCGATTTCCCGTGTTCTGAACTGTTCACGTTTGTCCATGCATAGAAATGTATCTGACTTCGTAGCACAATTGGGACGAACCTAGTTCCTGTACTTTATGTAGTCTATTGGGACTTCACTAGGGATTGAAGTGGTGAACTTGGCGTTTCCAGTTCTTCGAACTTCTTCATTTTCACACCTTGGTGCAACTTGTAATGATTGATGACAACCTGGGCAGCTGGGATGCTCTGGTGAATTGACGTTTGGAACATGTAATGCTACTAATTGGGCCTGCTGGGAAGGATTTCCAAGTTCGTGAAATACTTGCCTGCTATACTAAGGTGTTGTAAGCTGGGAATCAGATCACAGTGGAAGAATCACATGTTGTCCTAGGTGAGAAACGTCTTACACTTCTTTTCCAACTTCCGCAACTGGGACAGAAGGTTCGTCTTGGATGCATTGTCCTGTCTTAGCAGTATCAATTTGAATGTAATAGACACACATTCAATGAATGCTGTTCCTTCTTTGTCCTGTCCAAACAAAGTGTAGCCTCCGGGAACATTCTTCTTGACTTGTCGTTCTTCTTTCTATTCTCCAATACGGCAAGTCCATCGTCCATCAAAATCGGGGGGGGGGGGGGATGCTCCGAAATTGGATTTAATCTGGAGGTGTATTCTGTAGAAGGTGGAAGACAATTTGGCGGCGTTGGTCCTCGAGTTTTCCTCTGTCGATCTTCGACGATGCTCTGGTGTTGTAGGTACCTGTTAGAGGTGGTCTGAGCCATTGAAATGAAGGAGAAAGAGAAAATAAGGATAGGAATGTAGTAGATATTGGACATACACCAATCGACATGTACTCAGCCAATTGTAGGGCGGCTTTAGAAGTTCACTGTCTGCCTGCTGGACAGGGTGTCTAATCCATTGGCTAAGTGCAAGTCGGTGGTGATGTGCCTTAACAGATACTGTCAAAGTGATGTGATGGGATATCGATACAAGATTGTTTAGCCAGCGCTTTGGAAGAAGAAGGAATAGGGGGTGGTGCCGTTGATGGTCTGATATGTCTATTTTGTGCTATTCTTACAGGACTTATTTGTTCTTCATTTGTGACATTTATACCGCGAGCTTGAGGTTTAGGTTTTTGTCGACTGGTTGTTTGTTGTGCAAGGGGACGACAACAAAAACAGGATTTAATTTTACGAACAAAACATGCCGTAATTAATAAAAATAAGATAGTCCCTACAATTATTAAATATATCGCTGTTGCTGTATGAGACGCAGTTGTGAAGGGCAGTGCTTTATTATTATTATGATTATTATTACAATGAAACACAAGAATTATCAATCTTTATGAAAATTAATTCATTTTCTATTCTCACTCATATGTATTATGAGGAATTCGTTATATATATGGAATCACCAGAATTGCAGAAATTGTGTACTAAGGGAAATCAGATACGCTCAAGTGCGCACTATACTTAAATGGCTATCTATGAAGATATAACCTGTCCCTAGCATCATTAAACTTCACATAAGTGAAATATTATTATCACGAGCGTAAATTCATACATACTGTACATAAATATAACTTGTGCACTATTTCATTTAAATTATAACAGGAGTGTATATTCTTCAATATACGTATGTACATTGTCGTAGAGAATTTACACTAAATATCCTAATGCTCGTTAGTCTCGTAATGTTCTAATGGCTCTATTATATAAGTTTCTTGCATAATCGTGTTTCACTGTAATCTTCGAATGCAGATGATGTGAGTTTTGGAGAAACTGCTTACATGCGAAACTTCTGTCACTTCTGCTAGTTGCTTGTTGTTCATTTGATGTCACTTTCAGGATGACGTCACGCTACTTCGTTCCTTGGTCGCTGTAATAGGAGATGTACGTGTTTTGTTGATATCGCTCTCTTCCAAGTCGAGGAGGCGAGTGTTGCAATCTTCATGAAAAGAAACCAGTTTATTCAACGAATGACAGTTTGGCGTGGTTATCACGAAACTCTATTTTTGAAGAGGATATTCAAATTTCCTGTATATTTTGATAAGATTTAACAAAATAAATGTATTTAGGTTTTAATTAAACATGGATGCTTCGAGTGGACTGCTTGTTTTGTAGCGTCGCTTTTCTTCCCCTTTGACTAATCGCGACGATGACGATGAAATGATGGAATGACAACGTTCTTTCCCATTTGGCTTTCTGTGGAATGATGTCCCTTTGACTTCTGTCTCTTCGGTTTCTGACTGTTCTGCAGACATTTCGTCGATGTTATAATTTTCTTCTTGTATTTTCTCCTTTTCTTCGAAGAAGGGTTTGATTCTTGTTATGGAAAATGTGTCGATTTTATCCTTTCCTCGGCCGTCCTTGTACCTTATTCGTACGCTGTTGGCATTTTCCATTTCCAGAACTGTACCATGTATTTTGAAGTAATTTGCGAAGTGCTTAGGTACATTTCGTTTCGGAACTGTGTCTAAAATTAGCACTTTTTGTCCAGGTTGAAATTCAATATGCCGTGTGTGTTGGTCTGAGTACTTTTTCTGTGTTTTGAATTTCTTCTGGAGATTTTCCTGTGCTTGTTCACGCATCGCTTGCAATATGTCTAGGCGTTCCTTGTTCGAGTGCTGCAACGAATTTGGATCTATTCCTAGCAATGAATCCATCGCATTCTTTGGTTCGTAACCGTACATAAGGTAATGTGGAGAATATCTTGTTCCTGTGTGTACTTCTGAATTTATCGCAAACGTTATGGCCGAGAGATACAGATACCACTGTGCACATTTTTTCATTACATACGGTCTCAGCCTTTGCTTTAATTTCTGAATGTGTCTTTCGGCGAGTCCGACTGTTTCGTGGAAGTCTGTGTTTGCGAATCTGAGTCTGACGTTCAATATTTGACTCAATTGTTCCATGATTTTTGAAGTGTGCGCTGGTGCACGATCAAGCGTGATGTTGTCTGGTACACCAAATCGCAAAATGATCTGTTCCATTAATGCATTGGCGATCGTTTCGGCGTCAACTGAAGGTATAGATGTCGTTACCATGTACCTGGTCGCTTGATCAACGCAGATGAGAACGTAGCGATGTCCGTGGTTGGCTGTGGCCTGCAGTGGACCGCACGTGTCGATGACCCACTTCCTGGCTGGGGTGGCGATCGGTTCGAACGTCTGAAGGGTGAGCTTCTTTGGTCCGAAATCTCTCTTCGACATCTGGCATGCGAGGCAACTTTTTGATTTCATGTACACCCATCGTTTTAATCCTGGGAAGTAAAATCTTTTCCTGAAATTTTCATACGTGGAAGATGGTGAAGCGTGAGCTGCATTGTATTCACTGCAATGAATCTTCTCGAAAATTTCATCTTTTAATTTGTGTGGAATGCACAAGAGAAGTTCCTCTGTCTTGTTGTATCGATGACGTCTGTACAGTTTGTTGTCTTTGATGACGTAATACTGTGCTGCTCGTACTACTCCTGGATCTTGCATCGGATCGTTGTTGATGACTTTAATGATAGGGCCGAATAATGGATCGTCTTCTTGATGTTGTCGAATGCTGAAGTGTTCGTCCTCTAGGTGGAAAATTAGTTCAGGGTTGTCTTCACTGTCGGCGGGAGCTTCATCTGCTGGATAGCGGCTTAAAGTGTCTACAAGGGCATTTTCTGATGACTTGACATGTTTCACATCGAAGGAAAACTGCTGTAGTTCCAGAGCTCTTCGTGCCAATGGACCTGTCAAATTTGATGCTTGTCGTAAATATGATATGGAGTGATTATCAGTTATTAAAGTAAAATGGCTGTTTAGCAAATAATATCTAAACGCTTTTACTCCATAGCCACTGCGAGAAATTTTAGTTCAAATATCGATTTCTTCTTCTCTGTGTCGGTTAATCTGCGGCTCGCGAAGGCAACTGGGTGGCGTGAGCTTCCGTCTTCCGAATCTTGCCAAATGCTGGCTGCGAGGCCAACTGTAGACGCATCGGTGATGAGGTAGGTCTTCTTGTTTTGAGAATACGGTTTGAGAACGGGAGAACTGAGAATTTTATCCTTTAGTTCATCGAACTCTTTCTGGTGCTGCTCTGTCCACGTGAACGGAACGTTCTTTTTCAAAAGTTTATATATGTTATCCGCTAAAAATGAGAATCCGAACACATATTTTCTAATGTAAGAACAAAGTGCTAAGAAGCTCTTCACGTGTTTCTTATTGCTAGGTGTTGGAAAATTCTTGATTGAATTAATGATTTTGTCGGAAATTTTCATCCCTTTCGCAGAAAGAAGATGTCCCAAAACTATGGTTTCTGAAAATGCGAACTTACATTTCTTTATTCCAACTGTCATGTTTGCTTTCCTAATCCTATCAAATATTTGTTGAATTAGGGAGAAATTCTCTTGAAAAGTGGAAGTTTCTATGCACAAATCATCTAAATAGGTGGCTACTTGATTGTCGGGAAGACCACTAAATACTATGTCCATTAGTCTATTCATAAAACTACTGGATGTCTTCATGCCCATAGGTAAGCATTTATAACGGAATGAACCACAACCTGGAATTGCGATGCTCGTAACTGGACGTGATTCTTCTGATATTGGAATTTGAAAATAAGCTTGAGCCATGTCCAATGTAGTGTAAAAAAATTTACCCGCAAGACGTGCTAAAATGTCATTGGGATATGAAACATTGTATATTACTTTATTAATTTCTGAAAAGTCTGAAACTAGTCTGTAGGTTCCATTTGGTTTCTTAACTAAGAATATGCGATGATGAAATGGTGAGTTTTCACAAGGTTCAATGATCTGTTGTTCTTGAAGTCTTGTTATTTCATTTTTCATTTTTTCCCTTAAATTTATGGGTATGGGAATTTGCCTAGCAAATGGAGGAACACATTCAGCAACATCTATGTGTGCTTCCATTTCGTTTGTTTTAGAAAAGCACTCAGGATTCCAATACATGATATCCGCATAATTGTAAACTAAATTTTGAATTTTGAGCTTTTGGTCTTCTGTTAGTTCTGGATTTATATCAATTTGTTTAACGTCATAAAATTTCCTATGTTTAGTGAGTCGTTTTAAGGTTTCCTGGTCTAAATTTTCGTCACCTTGCTCGAATAAATGATGTACTTTATGACCACTATTTGCATTCGCATTGACGTTCGTGTCATAAATTTCAGAAATTATTTGGTTACTTCCTGCTGAACCAATTGGAGTGTTTTTCTGTATTACTAACGGATGATTTTTTGTGTTTGTTAGCAAAATGTGGGGTTCTTCTTCATTAACTAATGCATAAGGTGCTAAAATATCTAATGAGTCCAACAATTCTTTATTCGGTTCAAATGTGTTATATTTAGCCCCAATCTGGATGTTTTCTAGCCGTAATTTTACATAAGTTGAAGATTTCGGTTTTAATGTTATTTTATGTTTTGCTACAAATGTTGAACTTTGATTTAAATCTAACATTTGAAATATTTGATCAGGAATGGTGTGTACTTTGCTTTCGTCACTGGAAAATTGCCATTTTGGTGAATACCCTAATCTCTGCAATGAGATCGTATTATCTCCTAACGATATGTTCGCTTTATGTAGATTTAAAAAATCTGTGCCCAAAATTGCATACTGGAATTTTTTATTAGCTATTCTGAACGGGTGACAGTAAAATTTCCCACCGATTCGGAATCGTATGAAGGCAATTTGTCTGACAGTTATGGAATTTCCACTTATTCCTGCTATGGTTGAATTTATGTCTATTCTTTTTGCATTTGTTGGAACCAAGGTGTCATTTATTATACTACAATTTGCACCTATGTCTACAAGTACTTTACAAGGTTTCCTATTTACTGTTGCTTCTAGAAAACTAAGATTATTCTGTTTAATTATGGGAACTATATGTGAACTTTTCCCCTGACGACCGTTCCCACGTTCATAGGGTTTCAATAGTTTAAAGAGGCATTAGGTGATTGTTGTTACGATGAACCTGTCTGATTGTAATATACTTGTTGATTATATTGCTGGGCTGTATTTTGTTCACGTTGAGGGCAACAGTTTTGACAGGGTTGCCATCTCTGAGCTTGTTGAGGGTGTTGTCTCTGGAATGGCCTACAACCTCCTCTACGGTAATTTGAACGTCCCCTGTTCCCACGTTGGTAACCATTGTTTGAATTATTTGATCTATAAAAATTGTTACTTCTTTGGGAATGTGAACTATTCCTACCGTTATATCTTTGGCGTGCAGGAAATCTATTATTAGTTCTAGTAGGCTGTGATCGATTTCTGAACGTTTGTGCACTATTCTGAAAATGATTAATTTGGAGTTTATTCATTTTAATTTCCAAATCTTTTAATTGATCTTGTGTTACAAAGTTTTTTTCTGTTTGCAGTTGACTGTTTATTTCCTGTTGATTATTTGAGCTAGTTTGAGGTTCTTTTATGGGAGGTTGGGTTACTATGTTTTGCAATCCTATCTGATTTGTTGATGCAACTAGACCTTGGGTGTATTTAAGCGCCGCTAATTCCCTAGCTTCTCTGTACGCTTGCTCTTCCAAAAGGGTTTGTTTTCTTTGCAAGTTGTTGATGAACCGTAGAAGTTCATTCACCGAATTAAAATTCTTGTCGGAAGCTACCTGAAGGTACTGGGTACGTAGTCCCCTCACAATGTAATAAATTACCTGATCCACGGATGCTTGGGGGAGATATTTCTGAATCAAGGCATGCTTACGCAAGATGTAAGCTTGCGGGGTTTCCTGAATTTGTTGGACTTGTTCCTTTAAGAAATCTTCAACCAGGAGACGTTGACCAATGTCCCTAAAAGTGTTGGTAATTTCTGTTTTGAGCGTTTGATACTCCTTATTTGCATAATCTGGTTGAGATTTTATTCCCGTTATTAAATCTAAAGCGATTCCAGTGAGGAATAAAGGCAAGAAATATTTTCTTTTTGCAGGGGTCCAAGTTAATGCATCCGCCATATTTTCAAAAGTTGTGAAAAATTGATCAACTTCTAAGGGTTTTGCCCCTGAAAACTTTTCCGGTTGAATAAAATTTGGTATGTTCAATGCCATGACTTCAGTATTCTTGACAACGGTGGAAGGAATAATGGCAACACAGTCCGTGGAATGTGCAGTGTTGGTGGAAAACTGCTGTATGTATCGCGACCTTGCCCTGGTGACTGGACGAGACGGTGAAATCGGAACCGTTTGTTCCGCCAGCTGTTGAATCCTCGTTTACCTGTCGATTCATATCCGTCTGTCAGGCTGGTACCTTTCCACGGACGAGGCAAGTAATGGAATTTGTAAGGTCTGCATTCCAAACCGAAAAGAACATCCTGTCTCCGTAATGTTTCGTTTCAAGTACACCTTCTAATTTTTACCTACAAGTCAACACAATGTACCTTCTCCGTGAATTGAACCCGGGACCCCTTGATTAGAAGATACACCGTTACCCACTACGCCATCGGGGAGATCTAATTTTAGCAGGTTTATTTACATTTCTTCAGGTTCGTGTACATGACTTTATTAATTGCCATGCTTTACTTGAGGCTATGTAAGGTATCGGCCTTCAGAACGATAATTAGTATCCGCATTTAATCTCATCTGAACAATTGTGATTTTGTGCCTAAGGACTCACAAACATCCAGAGCCGACACTTTTATGATGAATCGAAGCTCTGAAATTACTAACACATCTGATGCACTGCAATAAACCCATTGCTGTGACGATTTTAGATTATATCGAATATCAGGAATGGCTACTACGTTTCACCTAACAATGGCCAATTATCAGTGCCTAAATATGTGGAACTATTTTTCAGCAGGTTTCTATCCTTTAAAATGGAGTGGAAATAAGTTTGATTTAATTTGATTTAATTTGTTATTTAACGTCTCTTTTTGCCCCTTTTGGCTAATCCCGACTAAGAGGATGAGTGATGATGTTATGGTGAAATTGATTAAGGGACACTCACAAAAAACGCATCTGCCCGGCCGTCATTTGAACACGGCACCCCTAGCGTCTTAGGAGTGTGTAATGGAAAGAAGTTTAAAATAAAAATCGAAATGCGTAAAAATTAAATAAGACTAAGATTGTTATAAAATAATGTATTGATGTAACTATGTTTCTAGTTATCTGGAAAGAACAACTCGTAAGCAGATCACAAGCAATTTCAACACCATCTTCTTTGCAAACGGATGGGGGTCCACTTCAAGACTTATGTTCTGAATTTTCTCGTTGAACAGGAAAATTCCGCCTAGTGTTTTAATTGTCTATTGCTGTACTATTGCAGCATTAAAGCATTAATGTTCCTAGACAACTAATCTATGACTTGTTACTCATCCAGTTGTCTAGGAACATTAATGCTTTAATGCTGCAATAGTACAGCGATAGACAATTAAAACACTACAACACTACACGGAAAATGAATAATTATTCATAGGTTAGATCTCTACCACCAGTCCATAAAAATAATTCACTGGAGACGTAAGAAGAAGTACTATACGGAATTTAATGTTAGTATTAACTTAAAAACAACGTACAGTTTCTAATTAGTGTGCATGATAGAACAACTACGAAAAAATAACTCTATATATAAGGCTACGACTTTAATTAAATAATTGCACTAGAAAGTTGGATATTATATGATAATAATTTTATTGGAACATTCTATACATTAGAAACGACAACCTTTTCCTTTGACCATGAAAAGATTTAACCTAGATAGCCCAAGCCAGCGCCGTAGCCCAGACCGAGACCATAGCCTCCGATCCCAGCGCCGATGCCGTAGCCTCCGTGGGCAACCACAGGGTGGCTCAGAAGAGACAGCTGGTTGTGGTTCTGGTGGCTGACGCCGGTAATTCCAATGGGAACAGCTGGAATGAAGATTTAGAAATTACAATATGCAAAATTTCTTATTTATGATAAAATTAGCAAATATGTATTTTCTTCGCCTAAGTTTTGATTCTAATGTATAAGATTTGAAACATTTTGTACATTTTAAACGCTTTTCTCTTCGACTCTTGTCAAGAACATTGGATTCTAGAGTAATTAAATTACACTGCTGAACGTATCTTTGGTAATTTTCTTTGTGTGCTTCAAATAGGCAAGAAATATTGCAGTTGGAAATAGCCATATTTTTATTAAGGAACTTTCTTTCATCTTTCATCTGTTATCTGATATGCTCAAGCAGATAATTTTGAGTGTGCTAAGTTAGACGGATTAAATTGCACTTACAAATGATTACTTGAATTTACGCATTCAGTTTCTAATATTACATTTTACTTTTAAAGCATAAATATGGCAAAGAATTGAAGGAATTTACACAGTGATATATAATAGAGAAATAGGACCACAGTGAACTCTGGATCATCATGTAGCCAAATTGTTAAAAGCAGTGACATGTCATGAGATATTAATTCATTGAAGCTGATGTTACTGTATCCCACAGTTATACTACACTGTCTAAATATTTACGACAAATGAATTATAAACAATGCATGTACCACTCGCTAGGCCTGGAACTAATGATAATGTTCTGCCCTTTCTTATGACTGACTACAGTAGTTAAACACGTGGTATTGTTATGCTGATATATTAAAATATATCCAAATTCAAAGGAATAATATAAGTCGACCATCCACATATTGATTCTTCTCTCTATCGACACATTGCAATATTATCTACACCCGAAGGATTCGATATTTTTGAAAGTTTTGAGTTTATATTTACAATATATGAAAGCTCAATGTTAATATGCTACTCGAGAAGCTAAGGTTAATGATAAAATGTATTATTCGAAAAATCTCAAAGTTTACGTTGGGCTTTCTATCTTAGTTTATTGGATTCCTGCTTGAGAAATGAAATTAAATTTTCTGTTTGTCTATACAACAAAAAAATTACTACGAAATGTTCAGGAATTACTTCGTAATGTCCACCCGTTCAAGAATAATTAACAATTATTGAAAACTGAAATTGCAGTACTCACCATAACTGCTATGGACAGCAAGGATGACAGCTAAGACAATGATCGCGATCTGTAACAGAAAGTAAAGAAAAATTATTGGAACTTATATTGTTTGATGTCATCTGAAACAACTTTAAAAAATAATAGTATTTTTATTCTTTAACCTATTTGCTAATCACATTTGAATTTTGAATTCAATGAAAACTACCGTGGAATCCAGGTATTTAAAATACTGTACTGGCCGAGATGTACAGTCAGTATTATTATTTGGTCACTATAATATTTCACTTCTCTTACATACTTCAATACTTCGTCCATTGTTCCATTTACTCACCATGTTGTTTGGAGGAATATATTCTGCAAGTGTGGATGTATGATTTGAGCACACAAACTGCAGAAACGTGTGCTATAGGTGGTTTTATACCAATTCAACCGGATGCAAATGTTGCCCGTTGTGAAGATATCATTTATTATAAACTGTTTCCTGCTCATGTAGGCTTTCAACTTATTTCCTGAGAAAAATTCAATAATTTGCACTTGGATGGAGAAAGGAAAAATGGCAAATTGTCATTTCCTATTGAAATCATAACAATATACTTTTTACAGGAGACATGCAATGAGCACCTTGCTTCATATGTTCTGATGTTCTGAATATTAGGATCAGGACTTAGAATAAACAACTTTCACTCTGCAACAACTTGGATTAGAAGTTATGAGTGCGTAATGGTTTGCATGATTTAATTACTGAATATATTCACGTGATGGTAACACCATTAGGTTTCTAAATGAAATACAAATTACAGATACAGAACATATGCTTTTGTTTGTTACGAGTTTTGCTTCGCATGTTAATAACTGAAGTAAGAAAGATAGATGATAACCATGAAATTGATGAACGGGAAGTTGCAAATATTCACCTTGCATGGGAAGAAACCGATATCTTCGGACATTACCGTTCAATTATCGAGATCAGACCCTTCAAGACTTTCTTTTTCTTTTAAGAGATATGAGTTAGAATATTCAACCAAAGGTATATTCCGGTAACAGACGGCTGGAATTTGCTGTTTCTCAAAGTAAAGTAATACTCAGAAATTGAAATCATGAATCCGTAAATAAAACCTATTAATACATTATGTTTAATAAATTTTTCTGTGTTTCCTCATTTCAAAATGTGTATGATGAAAATATCACAAACCAAGGAATTAGAAGAGAATATTGAAGCACGCACATAAAATGTTGGTGCTTGGTAGTGCGGAGGATGGGGGAGAGGACGGCATACCATATAAGCTGCCTAGGGCGCCAAAATAGATTTAGGTGTGGGGCTGAAACAGATGCGACAACAATGAATCTAATTTTCGAGCCTCCCCAATGGCGTAGTCTTGCAATCAACTGATTGCATTTTAAAATTAATGCCCAGTCCCAATTAGTCTATCTGTGCATAAGAGGGTTTAAAACAAAAATTCAAGATTTTACAAACCGAGATAAGATATGGAACGGTACTTGTACTTGCGATTGAAACGATATCGATGAATGTAACATGAAGTTTGTGGAAGCTAAATATATTTAACTAATGACCAGATATTGAATTTTAGCTAAATTCGCCATAGAGTTTCGAAATGACGGACTTTTACAAGCTGTGGAAAATTGGCGAGGTTGATGTTTAGAAGAGATATTTTATGTCATGCATCTAACATACTATATAAATATAAAGCTATATTTTACTTCTAATTTTTCAAGGAGAGTATTTCATCATGCTCCAACGCAAAACGTTTCGTATGTTCTCTACAAATTCAGAAAATATCAAATTTGGATAGAGAAAGCGAGCAATACATATGTATTTTAATATTTTTGCACATATCATTAGAATATTAAATAATATTTACATAGTTATGTAGCAGAACTATAAATTCAAATACTTTTATATTTAAATTGTTGTTATTGTGTCGCTATTCTTCCACTTTTGGCTAATCACGACAATAGAGGTGAGTGATGATAAGATGGAATTGAGGAAGGGACACTCACATAGAGCACGATGTCTAGGCCTGGATTCGAACTCAGGACGATATGTTTTGTGTGCATTGAAGTAAATCATAGATATTTGTTCACTTTTCGGCTGGATAAGAAAATAAAATATTTTGTTATAAAGTTTAATCAGAACAAAATGTTACAACAATTCATTCATAAAATAATTGCACTGGTAGAAAAACATTAAAAATAACACCGGCTGCAATATTGCAGTACAAAATAAATTGTATTGTGTAAGACCTGACACTCTGTAGGCTACTGCATTTTTCATTTGCTCAGTGTAATCCTGCTGTCCATATGTGCTTGAGGTCGTCCATTCATTTACTTCATCTTATCACTATTCATCCTCATCTTCGCAATTAGACAGAAGTGGCAGAAACACGAAGTAAAATAAATGAAATCAATCAATCTATTAGACTTGAAGAATTGCAAAGATGCTGCAACTTTTCTTGGCCACTTCGTCAGATATCGCTTCATCAGTATTGTTCGCTGATTACTAAAATCGGAAACCGATATTTAGTCTAAAAATCCCATATTCAAAGAATTTGTTGCGTTCCTATCAGCTTTCGTAAAGAGTTTGAATTTTCTCTTCCGTTTTGTTCAGTCTTTCTATCGCACTCTGACGGTAGCTTTCTCAATAATGAATACCTTAGCTGTAAGTGCCATTGGAACTAATTTTACACGTACAGAGAATACTTTGTGCATTGTTTTAAAAGTTCTGTTCGAATTTAAAATGATGAAGCTCAAAGTTCAAAATCAATTTTCATGTATTCTTAAGCAGATTAATACTGATTTAAGGAAAGTTTTTCGTTCCTTACATAACGTTCGTATACATTTCAAGACTAGAGGAGAATTAATGCCGCTTTTGCTATAAGGTTTCCCTTGTAATTTAAGAATACATAATATGCTATTCACATGTACTTTGGCGCGTTAAAATAACCATAATGTTTACAGATGACAAATTGAATTCAATTGAGTTGTCTTTATTGCTGGGCGAAGTTCAGATGTTGTTGGTATACCAACTAACCTCAAAAAGTACAGATTAAAATAAAAATAAAAATAATTTTAAAATCATAGTTATTCATGGGCATGAGAAATTAACAAACTCTCGACATAAAACTCTCTCTTACATTCTATCTCCTGGCATTTGTAGTTGATAATTGTAAGCCAAATTAAATATTACAGTAAGGAACACTCAGATAAATGCATTAATATATTTTCCTTTATTATTACGTTGCTTACAATTATTAATAAAATGAAGCTTCATGATGTAGTTTTAAAAAAATAAACTTATGCGAATTATGACAATAGTAGAGTCTCTGAGATTCTCTTTTGGTACCTATTCAACGAACATAGTAATGAAAAATATATTTTAAAAAAATCTTGCATTCTAGATCTTGTTGCTGTTCAGCGCCGTTGTAGCCTCATCTTTAGCTATTGGTGCCATCGACTATTATGTAAGTATTTTTTGTTTCATCAGTAAAATTCACTTGATTATACGGTATTCTTCAATTTTTGTAGATAATAAAATTAAGAATATTTCCAAATGCTACCTGCATTTTATTTTTCAACATGTTAAATTTTCTACATTATAATAGTAGTCTCACTTACAGTTTATTTTTACAAATCTTACTTTCCAACACAAATAATAACGAAAGATTCACCAGATTATCATTGTATGAAAACATGCTAAAATTATTCTCTGTATTACTTACTCATAATACCGTGCGTTCATTTCGATCTTCAGCCGAGAGATCGGGAGAAGCGTGGCGGGCGGCGCTGACGGAGATGCCGACATTTGCAGCCTGTAATGCCAGCTTATTTTTATGGACATATGCATACATTCATATAAATATTGCAAAACGAGCACTAAACTGTGTTATAAGGGTACGGTTTTAATTTTAGTAGCTTAGTAGCTGTATGTGCTGATGATTTTGACACGTCCATCTCACGGCGTAGAGGTTTGTTTGGAGAACGTTCTAACGCTGCACCAATTTCATCGAGTTTTGCTTCGGTTAGAATCCGTCGTTTTTGCTTAGGTGTTTCAAAATTTAACGATCCAGTTTCTCGTAATTTAAGGACAAGATGTCTAACCGTATCTCTATGTGGAGGTTAAACGCCTAGGAATTTCTGTACAAATTGCCTACACACGTCTCGACACGAGACTGTTTTCACGTAAAGTGTCATACATAAGAATTCTTTGTTCTAACGTGAACCTTGCGGCTGGCATTCCAATCGTCTCACTGACACAACACACATACACACTGCAATAACACAAACAAGTAACTGCAAGTAACCAAGAATAACACTCTTGCGCACAGTACAAAATTAACACGCTCTTGGTTTACATCTGCTCGCCACTATATTCACAGTTCTGTCTTCATCTAGTCACGAAGGAACAAAAAACTCGAGCTCGGAGATTTCGGATTGCAAGGAAGCTCACGAAAACCATTGACTTTTAACGGTTTTGTCTGCAGCGTAATCTTGATACAGTGTTGCACATTCGAAACCTCCAAACGATTCCTATCGACACAAAACTCTTTCAAGGATATAAACTTAAGCAGGACGTTACTGGTCAAAACTACGATTAAAATGTTTTATTATCTGTGACTCTTAACATCGTTTCTAAAGCGTATTTTTTTGTGTATATAAGGGCAGAACTTGGATGAATTACAGATGATGAATTATAACACAGGTTAGCGCTCGTTTTGCAATATTTATATGAATATATGCGTATGTTCATAAAAATAAGCGGTCATTACAGGACGCAAATATCGGCATCTCCGTCAGTGCCGCCCGCCACGCTTCTCCCGATCTCTCGGCTGAAGATCGAAATGGACGCACGGTACTTCTCGTTTCTATTGCTGTTAATTATGTTGATATGATTTATCATTGTGTGTATCCTTAATTGACAGGCCTATCCTAAGTACCAATTCGGGTACGCAGTGAGCGATCACCTCACAGGAGACAACAAACAACAGACTGAAGTTCGTGATGGCCACGTTGTGAAGGGTCAGTACAGCCTTGTGGAGCCAGATGGCAGTGTAAGAGTAGTCACTTACGGAGCTGATGATGTCAATGGGTTCAACGCTGTGGTGAAGAGGTTGGGTCCAAACCTTCATGCTGGATATGGACTCCACGGTTATGGAGGAGGCTATGGATATGGAGGTTATGGCCTGCTTGGGTAAATTATATATGTAACTTTAAACACTTGCATTGTAAAGAAGATTCACTGTATAAATGTTATTAAATCTTTGAGAATTTAAATATTACTCTTTCTAATTTATTTTCCATTAACCATGGTTATTTATTCTCTCTTTTTAGTTTTTCGAATATTTAGTGTTTTGGTTTTACGAATTCCTTCGGGACTTATTAACTCTTTATATAGTGCAAACGATGAACGTATAAATTTACTAGAGCTATTGGAGGCAAGAGTTTTTTCTGTTAAACCAAAATTGATTTACTCAGGGCTGTTAAAGGTCCAGGAATTTTAAATAAATTGAATTCCGGTCCAGGAGAAGAAAATCAGCAAGGATAAATGAGTTCCGGACTTTAAAGAACCTTTTTATCTGTGAACTATTTCAATTCGTTCCAGGAACTTTTTTCCGGATGAATTTAAATACCGTCCACGAACCTTTCTTTCGGATGAATTTAAGTACAATCCAGGAACCTTTTTTCTGGATGAATTTAAATACGGTCCAGGAGCTTTTTTTCCGGATCAATTTGAATGCTGCCCAGGAATCTCTTTTCCAGGATTTATTCAAATACGGTCTAGGTACCTTTTCTCCGAATCAATTTAAATAGGATCCAAGTTCCGTATTGTGATGGAACAACACCAAATAGAATATGGGTTCTTGGATCTTCGACAACCCTGCTTCTCATTACGAACCTGACGAGAAACAATTATCTACTTGTGAGCATGGAAGACTAATCCAGGTCATGGCTGTCTCAAGAATCTAAGGAACATGGCCGTTCATAACGGTAAAAATGGGCGAAACGCAAACGTTCACTGTTAAAAATGGTTTAGTCAATAGTGACTAAATCGATATATTCGCGGGGATTTTAGTCAAAATTGAAGATGCCGTTTTCTGAAGTGAGTAATATAGCATACTCAGTCATTATCACGTCGATTTAATCATTTGTGTAGAATATTTTATTTTAGGTTTTGCAATCTGATTGAATTCGAAATCACCCAGATAAAATGTTTTCATCCATTCTTCAGTTGAAGCAGATATTTTTTGTGCGTACTGTCAATAGAAAGAGAGAACTATTTTTTTCTCTCGCTGCAGCTTTGTTTCTGTGCGCCCTTCATTGCGCGAAAGGATACTACCACCATGGACGTGATGTTGTGCAGGCTTCCTTGGTGCATGCTAAAGTTGACGGAAAATGTTTGTCGCGTCGTGCCTTTCTTACAATTTTACAACCAAACCGTATACAAGGAACTTCGAGAGAAATTCCATTGAAGAAGATGAGATTGCCTTCTGTGGAAATTTTTTCAGGATCGTCTCTGAATTTAGAACGTAAGTACTTTTCGATTTTGAAATCTTGGTTTGTTGTGTACTCGAATATGGCGACCACATTTCTCGGCCAGTGAAGCGTATTTTAATCACTGCCTTGTAAAACTCGAGAGAAATCAAACTCCATTTTTTTTAGAAAGTACATTTGTACATTTTTTGCTGGTTTGCTGCAGAAGAAAAATGAACTTGTTCAAACGTAGCAACAAGGAGCATTACCGTCATGCTCAAAAATATTCTCCGACTTACCTCTAGTTTTTATCACGAAGATTGCCGTGTTTAAGCAGATTGCATATATATATATTTCGTTTTCAATAAGTTCAGCTGTAAAGTAATGATATCCTAGACCAAAGTATTTTACGAATGTTTGTGTATTAATAATTTTTCACTACATTTAAGCACTACATAATGTTTCCACACAGGTACTACCGGTATACATTCTATACAATTTGTGTGTGTGTGTAGTGGTAAAAGTGTTAAGAATGTTTTGTGTGTGAACTGTTTGTGTATTCATAACATTTCACTACCTTTAAGCACTACATAATTTTCTCACACAGATACTACATAACATTATTCATAAAATGTGTTTTAGTGAGAAAAGTCACCAAAAGCATTTGATTCCTTGTAATCGTGTAGCAAACCAGCACAAACTTGTAAAAAAATATTTAACACAGAGACTTTAACCTGATCACTTTGATGGTCATGTATCATACACACTTTTCTATGTATTTTGAACAATTTTCTCTGTAAAATACTGATTTTATTACCACTTAGAACAATATTGGAGCTCTCCATTTTAACAGGATTATGGGTTGAGAAGTATGAGGGTGTATGGAGAATATGCATGTTTAGCATAACATTCTATGAAGCTAGAATCCCAGGTTCGAACACTGTGTTAGACATGTATATACCAACTTTTCATGCTATACCTATTACAAAGAGCTTTCATCAGTATAGTTTTTCCACTGAATGTTTTGCTATGCAAAAGGAGGGAGATATATCTAACCTGGAATATGCATGTTTATAGTATGAGGAGCTGCATGCATGCATGTATGTTATGTGACATCCACACTACACAAATTTATATAACACTAGCTGACATAACTGTGTTTTGATATCTACATCATAAAAATGTGTTTACATCTAAGTTTTTATTTTTTCTTAAAATTTGAGGTCATTACAACAATGAGAAGAAGACACATTCACAACGTTAATTTTTCTTAGCAAGCAGCAAATATTTTTCATACATTGATTGTTTTATTTTACTGCATGTTGTTACTGCTAATCAAGGTGTTGATCTGCCTGCAAATAATAACCATTTATAACCATTTGGAGTAGTATTGGAGCTCTTCCTTTTAAAGGGTATATTGGCTGGGGAGTATGAGAGTGTATAGTCTTAATGTGTTGCTTATTATGAGAATTGTTGCCTAACCTGGAATATACATGTTTAGTAAATGAGGGACTACATGTCTGTATGTTATATGCCATCCGCACAGTACAAATTTAAACAACGCTGGTTGACAACTGCATTTGAATCTACATACTGAAATATGGGTTTACTTCAGTTTTATTGATTTAGTTTTGAAATTTGACACCATTGCAATAAAGAGAGAGCACTTTGTTCACAGTACAAGAAATGTTATGTTTCACAATTTTAATTTTTCTCAACAAGGGGCAATTTTTTTTCATGTACTGTACAATTCATACATTCTTTATTTCACAACATATTGTTCTAAACAAGGTGTTGATCTGTATGGATAGTTTGTCTATTTGTGAAGAAAATGTTCTACATTTTCCCCTTCATTTTATTTCATGCTTTGATGCATGAAGTTGACTTTAAATTTAATTTAAAAGGAATGTTGCTCATGTTTAGAATATAATATCTCCCTTCTTCCACTTGCATAGCAAGACACACAGGGGAAAAACTGTACTGATGGAAACTTTGTAACAGATATACTTAGAATCAGAATCATGTTCTTTAAAAATTTTGAATGTTCAAAATGCTATGGAAAGTTGGTATATATATGTCTTAACCAGTGTTCAAACCTGGGATTCATGGCTTCCCACCACATTATGCTAACCACTCCCACAAACAGGCTAATTTCACAGATATAATGAGGTATAATTTTCTTCTCTCCTGTACTATAACAAGCTGAGAAGTAAAATCATTATCACAAACACTCATGTAATGGTAGTTATGTATAATGTAAATAATATATATTTACACTTTTAACTCACAATAGAACTCAACTGGGAACAAAGTAGGTTTATGGTAAGTATAAAAAAGTATGCATCTTAACTAAGGCTGAGCCGATACCACTTTGAACCGATGCCGATACTCTCACCGATTCCCACCGATACTTGAAAATTGTAATAATTAAAAGTTACTTAGAAATTTCATTAACAATAGTGTATAAGTATTCCACTCTAATTATATACATCAATTGATAAATATATTTGCCTTAAAATACACAAAAATTATATTAGAATATTGATTTTAGATGTTATGTCATAAAAAAAATTAAGTTTTTCACACAAAGCTGCTGAAAACTAAAGAGAAACTTCTAATTTTGCATAATATCTAGACAGGCCCCACAACATAGGTATGTTGGATATATTTGCTGGCGCTATGTTTAAAAAAGTGAGCTAATTGCTGTCATAAATACATAGTAAACTCAACACTAATGATGTAACTCACAGTTGTAACATTTGTATGCCTTTACATGATATCTTTTGAAAATGGCATGAATGTATCCTCGTATCGAAACAGAGGGGGCCAAATACCTACCAATCAGTGGGATCATATCACTTGCCACAGAACAATTTGAAGTTTGCATTGCTAGTAGTAAGTGTCTTGTTGCCAGGAATATGATGCATATTTTAAATCCCAGTGACTGGTATGTTGTGTCATATGATTATAAGAGCTATCCAGGGCTGGTGACCTTTGATATAGTCCAGAATAAAATAGAAGTCTCCATTATGAATAGAGCTGGCTTATACTTTCAGTGGCCTCTGCCAAAGGACCAGATTTTTTTTTGGTGGGGGGGGGGGCTTATCTTGTGTAATGGTCAATAGCACAGGACATTTTACATTGAATGAAGATATTTAAACAGTTGACGTGTGGTGCAAGTTTGCTTATTCAGATTTGTAATATGTGTTTCCATGTTACAAAAGTCACATAATTTGTGTGTGTGTGTAAATTAACTACAATAATTTGCTGAATTTGTAGGATCTGATATTTTGTCATTTCAGTCTTCAGTTGTTCAGTGCACAGCAAAAAAAATATTTATTAGATTTATAAAATAGGCACCATTGTTTTTCTCACATTGACGTTTTTTTGTTTCACTATGTGTGGCAAATATGTTACATTTACAAAAGGAGTGAGCATTATATTTTACTTAAACATCTCACACCAAGCACTATGTCCAATACTTACAATGAGCTATCTAGGTGTCTGTACTTTTCATATCCATGCTGTGCATATGCCATAATATACTGGTCGGGTACCTTAGTTCACTACCTTAGTCACTTTGGAATGACCCTGAATGGATTGATGAAGAAAGAGATGCAACAAATATTCTTACGAAAATTATTTAATTGTATGATGAAGAAACATTCTTGTAGAAACGTTCAATTTATACCTTCAGTTTGGTTCCTACATTTTAACACAATCTCTTTGGAACATTATGATTTGATTTGGTGTTTTAAGTCCACTTTATGCACAGTAAGGCTAATCGGGACTGGACCTACAATTTAAAGTGGGATCAGAACCACTATGTGCCTCCACCAGGTATAGGACTCTGGGCCCCTTGATTACAAGGTGACGACGCTACCACTGCACCATTGGGAAGACACTCTTTGGAATATAACTAGTGGGATGGAATATTGACAATTTTTTTAATTCTACATCAGTTTTGAATAAGAAATACATGTAATTAGGATTTTTTTTGTTATCATCCAAGTAATGGTTCAGTTTGGGTTTCTGCATAGCCAAATCGTTATGGCTCATAAATGATTTTAGTACAAACAGAAGTTCAATTTCCATTAGAGCCCCCCCAGATAGTTTGTGAGTGCCAGCATTGTGAAAAGAAATAGCTGAATCCAATTGGAAGCTACATAACAATGTCACTGGAAATATACGTGCACACTACATGTCACGCAATGGAAGTCCACTGACAGGCTCTTTCATAGCTCCGACATACCATGTCGTGCATGTTTGTGAATCTCTAAGATTATTTAGTTTTGTATTTCTTCGTTTTCTGTTAATTTATGTTTCTTTTACTTCTTTATCAGATGGATCAGATGTGTGCAATAACATTTTTACTTTCAGTATCAAACTACAAATGCCATTATTTTTGTCTTTTTCTATGTTGACAAACGTTCAATCAACAATGATTTTAAGCACACCTTATGCAGAGATAGGATAATTGGGACTGGTCAAGCCGTTTAAATTACAATTCAATTTACAGCACTGTGTCCTGCTGGGAATCAAATTCAGAGATAACGGGAATCAGAACAATTATGTGGCTCCATGGGGGAGTTACAATAGGTGAATTGAATAATACTCAATATGATTGATTTGTGAATCATTTAGTTGTGAATTATGCTTTTATAGGGTCAAATAAAACTGAGTATTTATGTCCTTTAAAATGAGACAGCAATGCAAGTTATGTTGATTATTGTGTTGCAAATTGAATTGCATCGGAAGCATGTTGAAACGTTTCACTTTACTAGTGAAGAATAGTTCAAATACGATTGTGTTTCATGGTTTTCAAAAGTCTGCCAAACAGTATTGCACCTTTTAAAACTGACAGTGTCAAAAATCATTATATTTATATATTGTGAGTAAAAAGGGTTTGAAAAACTTGTTTTTCTGAATTGAAGTACCATATACAGTATATCTACTGCAGTGTATAACCGGGGATTATAAAAAAAAAATTGTACACTGTCTTATATTCAAAAATTGTGGGTTTCTTATTTAGGGTACTGTATTCTTCAAAATTAGGTATAAACACATTTTTGTTTTGTGTCAATTATTATACATGTTAGATGTTAATGAAAGTATTATTTTTATAAGCAATAGAAATCAGCTTCATGTGGTACACTGTAGATCATGTTTTGCTCTTTGTGGTAAATAGCAGCAAAGTTGAGAAAATGTCTCATTTACAGCAATATATTTGTATAGACATGTTTTTCCATTTTAATATTCACTAAATGTTTCTTCATGTGGTATGTTTTTCTTTTTCAGGATAAAATTGCCTTATCCAGTCACCTGAAGAGGACATGTGTTGGGATGAAACTGAATGAATAATAAGAATGAACTTAAGGTGATTGCCAGCTGCTTTTTTGTTTGAAATATTGACATGACGTAAGTGGCTAGGCTTTGCTGCATCTTTTGTGGAGGTGAATCTTTGAACAAGTGATTACAGGTGTGGCTTAGATTTTCTTTTGCTATGGAACATATATTAGGGTGTGGTAGTGTATGTGGATCACCATCTTACATGTATTTTCTTCAGTTTTTAACATCTGAAAAATGTAGCATGGTAAGGTAATAATATACTTTGGATAGGCATTCATATAGAAACCAGTGTGTAGCATCAATAAATGGTTATTCATAGTCATAAAATTCCTTTCACACAGCTTGCATCTAGCTTACCTGAGGGTGGGGGGAAGTCTGCCAGGCCCACCCAGTGGCGGAGAAGTTACAGTTCGAGGGGCAAATTTCAGTCGAGTACCTCATCTGACCGAGAATAAGTTCTAACAACACTTGCACTGTTTTACATAAATAATATAGACTACTGTGGACAGGAACCAAGCAGACTTCCATGGTCTAGTGATTAGCATATTGTTTTGCAAAAATAAGAGTCCATGGCGGGGAAAAATTATTATTGAGATTGCTATTTGCTTTAAGTCCACTTTCTGCACAAATATGCTTATAGGGACTGGAGTTGAATTTTAAACTATTGTAGAATCCAAATCAAAATATTCCTCCACCAGGTATCGAACCTAGGACCCTTTTATAATTCTTTCCATTGCCATTGTAAACTGAATGATCAGACATGAGAAGTAATGTGAATAACCATTGAAAACAAAAACTTATTTTCTCAAGGGGTCACCTTTTAAGGCACATTCCACAATGGTTTGGATCCAAATTTAAACTGCGGATCCAGTTTCGATTAGTCTGTCATGAGCATACAGTAGGTTTAAACTTTGTGATGAAGCACAGAACATTTTGGTCTTCAAAAAATATTAGGAATAATAATATACAAGAACTGGCAATTGGGAGGGGTGAATGCCCCAATCGCTCTCCCTGTGGGTGTGTGCCTAGACCCACCATTTCTTGTTTTTCTATTTTTATAATGCGAGTATTTTTAGTAAAAGTTGAAAATAAATCATACTGTTCCCTAGGGTGTTCCCAATGTTTATGTATTATTTTTGTTCATAATGTCATAAAGTAACTCGTATTGGAGGAAAAATTCAACGGGTGGACCTGTGAATGCCCCCACCCTCTTGCACATGGCAGTGACAGTGTACAAGTGGTTGGTAATTTTTGTAATTATTATAGTTACTATATAGACATTAATATGATTTTTTGAAGTTTAGTGAATGATAAAATATGTGTACATTCATTAAATGATTGGTTCTTGTTTTTTTATTAATGATAATAATTCTTTAATTGTTATAGTATAACAGCATCTATGTAAACAACAATGAACTCAGTGATTCAATAATATAATGGCTTGGAGTTTAGAGCTAAGAAAAGTGTAGGCCTCTGAGTCTACCGCTGGGGTGTACGGAAAGAATATCTGATAAGAATTTTAAAAAATCTAAATACAGTAAACACCTGATATAACCTGACCTGCTGAAGGGTGCAAATCAAATTGAGTATAAGGAAGTATCATAATGATGTTCACAGCAGGGAGTAGGCTTATAAGTCCAGGTCAGCACTACAGCAGGACCAGTGAAAGTCACAAAAAAAATGTTAACATTTTCATAAAATAATATATTCAAAATATTTGCTTGTTTGAACTAGTTGCAGGCCAATATTTTTTTTCATTTTCTTTCATAGTATAAAAAAATATTGATTTTCTTGACCTAGTTTTACAATGCTATTTTAGTGTGGTTTTTCCATTTTAATGATTTGGTTTTATTTTTATTTATCTTTATACTTTAGCCTACATAGACATTTTAACACAAGCAACTTCTTGGGTTATTTAAATGTAGCCTACGTATTAGTAAGAAAACATACTTTTTATCCATAAGGTCATTTTCAACTTCCTTCATGTCACAGTGTTGTTTTTAATGTTTGAACCATGTTGCAACTATAAAATGAAACACATTGTGGCTGGGTATAGAGCATATTAACAATAACATATATTTTTTGGTCAGTCTCATGTTTGAATTGAGAATTTGTGGTCTGCTATTGTTACTTATTGAGCAGTTTGTTATGTGAGAGTTCCAATAAATAAATTTCAAAATGAATTGTCCATTTGTTTTGATTCACAGTTTTTTCTTCCAATCCTTCAGTTATTTACGTAATGATTTTAATATAATTTTTAATTCCAAGAATAATTCCAAAATACACCTAGTTTGTTATTTTTAAGTCATAAGCAGTGATTCTCTTCTTTGTGTGTGTGGTGGATAATTTACTTCCCTTATTGAGAATGATTTTGGTCATTTTTCTAAGGTATGTGCTTCAAGAACATGTATTTGTTCTACCTAACCTACCTAACAAATGCCTCTTGGGTTAAGCTGGATGAGAATGAATGTCGGATTGATGTATGAGGCATGTACCATGCATCCATGTCTTATACAGGGTCCAAATAAACTTGAGACCTCATAGCTCTTTTGGCACATATCACTGACCAGTTAGCCAATTTGAAGCCAACCTATTTTCTTTTCTGAATTAAATTTTCAGAATATTTATGCAGAATTTTTACTGTCATAGAATGTAGTTCGTATAAGGAAATTGAGACACTTGACTTTTTTTTTTTTTACAAATGCATATATTTCCAATTGATGGTGTAATGCTTGTTAATTCTAACAACATTTGTACTTGGTGCAGAGTCTGAAGGAAACCTTGCTAGAAGGTTGAAACGTTACGTTTAGTTTATGTTTTATAATAAAATAAATTACTGCCTTGGGCAGCATATTGAGTTTTTGTTAATTCTGTGTTAAATTGAGGAAACTACTATATATTCTCTGCACATGCTTCTTCTAGATGTATATCTATCTATCTATCTATCTATCTGAGGTAAGATGATTTTTTTCAATTACTGCAAAGTTGTCCAGGAACCCTTTTTTTCAGCGTGAAAAAATATTATTACTACAGAATTTTAGTGTCATGCTCAGGGATCGATACTTTTTTCATGTTCCATTGTTTAGTCTCAATCTTGAAATAAACTTGTCATTTTTCAAGCAAATGGTCACAAATACAGGTAACTTGATAAATGACAAATTTATTTTTATCTTGGAAAGTAGTTTCTCTTAAATTTTGACTAAGTTCTACCTCAAGCTAGAGAAGCAATACTTATTCAATTTTGACCAAATTTAAATAAAAAATGAATAAACTGACCTCAGCCTTGAGAAGCAGTAATTATTCAATTTTGACTAAATTTTAGTCAAAAAATGAATAAACTGACCTCAGCCTTGAGAAGCAGTAATTATTCCATGTTGACTAAATTTTAGTCAAAAAATGAATAAATCCACTTCAGCCTTGAGAAGCAGTAATTATTCCATTTTGACTAAATTTTGGTCAAAAAATGAATAAATTTACCTCAGTCTTGAGAAACAGTAATTATTCCATTTTGACTAAATTTTAGTCAAAAAATGAATAAATCCACTTCAGCCTTGAGAAGCAGTAATTATTCAGTTTTGACGAAATTTTAGTCAAAAAATGAATAACTTGATTTCTCACTTGAGTAAATTATCTTTGAACTTGAGAAGTAGTGCTTCTTCAATTTTGACTAAATGTTATTCAAAACACGAGTAAATTATCTTTGAACTTGAGAAGTAGTTCTTCTCGAAAAATGACTAAATGTTCTTCAAGTTTCGACTAAGAAATACAGTCAAATCAATTGACTAAATGCTAGTATTCACTTTTGACGCAAATTGAGTCGGTGCTAGTTTCAGTACTGGATTTAGTCAAAAGTGACTAAATTTTACTCGTTTTTGACTAAGTCGTTTTCACAGTGTTGCAGTCCAGTTACCCCCTCTCCACGTAGACCCATTCTCTCGCGGGTGTTCCTTCCCTTGGTTGAGACCTCTCGAGTCACTACTTGCGCACAAACTTATTTTCGTTCGCATGCTTGTTACCTTCGTTGAAAAGAACATTTAAATAGCCATCCCATCGCTCTGCAATGTAAATCTTAGGACAACCAAGTGCAGAACGAAATTCTTTAGGGACACGACAGGGGTGGTGGGTGTCGGCACCGGAAAAGTTTGGCAATCAACAGCCCCATTTACTACGAATTTCCTTGCATAAAGGACAATTTCCCTTGATGTAGCAATACTGCCCGTCGTTGTTGTGATAGCTGTTGGGAGACCACAGCAGTCTCACGTTACCGAATCCACAGTTCCTATTGACTGCTGTTCCTGGATCGGATGCCGGAGCAACACGTGACGGGATTGTTTGAACTCAATGTGAAGTCATGCTAATACTGCCCATTGCGTTATGTAACATTTCGACAAGGGAGGTTTCTGAACATGGCCCACAAGAGAATAACAGCGTTACGATTTATTTACTGCAGTTTCTACAACAGCAGTGTGACATTCCAATGTAAAACGTACTCGCGGCTATTTTTAGAAGGCATCTTTTAATCGGTCAACTTTGGTCCAGGAATTGTATATAAATTCAGTCCCTGTCTGGGGGAGAAAAGCACTAAACGCAAATGAGTTCTAGACAGTGTAAAAGTTTTTCATATTTAAAGCATTTTAATTAGGTCCAGGAACCTTTTAAGTACGGTCCGGGAACTTCTTTTACGGATGAATTTGCTACGTCCCCGGCTAGGAATGAGAGAACTCTTCTACACCCAGGGCTTGCTGGGTTTAAGTAATAGTCTTAATATAGCATAATTAACGATTTGTTAACGGTAATAGTAATTTGTGGTAATAGCTTTAACTAGCAACTAGTTAACAACACACGTGACTCAACATGTTTAAAATACACTTCCACTGAGATACTTACTTTATTTATACGAGCCTTACACAGGCCAATATTTAAATATAATTCCAGCTCTGCTATTTCCAACAGATTATAAGCAGTAAAATAGTCATAATATTATCACAAAAGGACTTGCAATAACACAAATGTAGACTTACATTAAAGTCATCTTTCATTTTCTTCTCATAACCCAACCTGTGACCCTGACCCAACCGCAAGAAAAAAAATCTCAATCATTTTTCATAGTTACCAACTCGCTTATTTTTGCGGAGTTGCAAACATATGTGATAACACTAGACATATTCAAAGACCAAACAGGCCCTCCTATACGAATAATAACACTGATTCAAACGAAGATGTACATAAATTAATTAAACAACAAAATAATAATCTTTTGCTACGACATAACTTGGGTCGTTGCAAATTGCCCCTCCTCCGCTTAAATTTTTTTTAAGGAAGTTTATTTATAAGTTGCTGAAAAAAATCACAACACCTTAGTTCATTGCATCACTTCCCAGTTCGTTTCTTCTTTCTGAGGAGCAACTGTAGATCTTGAGGTTGTCAAAGTTCACACGATCCATTGGTTGCTTTGTTTTGGGATACAGTAACTGTGTGTTGTTTCTCTCACGCTCTCTTGTTCTAGGCTGGAATAACTTTAATTCCCATTTGGTCTGGGCAAAAAGGGGATTTATCACTTGACCAATCAAAATGATATAATAGGTTATCTGGTGATATCCGGATGTTAGATCTAGGCTGGGTAAGTAAATAAATCCCAGGGGGTGCTCGTTGCTATGTGAAGTACGTATGCATTACGTCATCTGGGAGGATCGGGTTTGACGGTGCTCTTTGCTATGTGCAGTAAGTTTGGTGCGGGGTACATTTAGCTACTAACACGTCGCAAAAATCGGAACAAGCAGGTTATTGATTTTGTCGCATTCGATATATTTTTATTGTATTATTTCTCTTAAAATGAGATTGTTTTGTTCATTCCACCTATAATCATGCCTAATTGTGCAGTAACAACCAAAAAAGTAAAGGATGTGATATAAAATATCATAGATTTCCAGCTGATAATCGTGTAAGTAAACAGTGGATTCGTGCTTGTGATCGAGAACATAATATTAATATTAAAAATGCGAGAGTGTGCAGTGCCCATTTTTGTAAAGAAGACTATGTGCGAGATCTAAGAGCAGAACTTCTGTGTTTGCCAACAAAGAAAGTACTGGAACCAACTGCAGTGCCATCACTAAAATTACACCATATTACTTCAGTGCAAAATAATAGAGAATGTGGTGTAGCAAATTCTCCTGAACCTTCCTCTTCAAAACATGAATCATTTTTAGGATGTGCTGATAAAGACTGTGGAGATGTACGCTACGAAAGGTGTAAAATAAGGAAACGTTCCTTAAATAAGCTAAATACTATGTCGCCGAAAAAAGAAAAATAGACGTAGGTACAAAAACTGCTAGCAATGTTTCGTTGTTGGAAAACAGTATTCATCGCTTACAGAACAACACACGTTTACATAAAGAAATTAATAAGTTAAAGATTAGGAACAAGCTCTTGCAACTTGCTTTAACCAAAAAAATTAAACAAGTTCAAAATCTTCAACATAACCTAACCGACAATGTAACAAGAAAACTCACGAATATCTTGGGGAAAGTGTTCAGTGACACTCAAATACAATACTTAGGCTCGGAAATGGCAGGCTTCACACGTTATGGCAACCGATTTAAAATAAATATGTGTGAACTCTCTCTAATTGTAAATCACATTACACTAATAATTTGTTTAAAAGTTTGTTTTATTTAATTTCGTATTAATTATGTTCGTTTTTTTGTTTTCAATTCCATATACCAGGGTTGGATAAAAAGTAATGGCAACACTGGTATAATTGCTACTTGACTGTATTGGCAGAGGAGCACGTGTTACATTCCTTCAATGTAATCGCCCCCCCCCCCCATCTCTACGACCTTCTGCCACACGTATGGAAGGCGTCGTACACCGTCAGCGCGTCCATCTCTGTCGATGCCCCGCAGTGACCGCCCTATAGCACGTTATGATGGCTTCGCGCGTGTCGTAGTGCTTCCCGAACAGTGGTTCCTTCATTTTGGCAAAAAGGTCGTAATCACACGATCTCATACCGGTGAATACGGCGGATGTTCCAGTACCTCCCACTACCAGTTATGCAGGAGCGCCGTCACAGTGTTCGCAGTGTGACACTTTGCATTGTCAAGCAGGATGATGGGACACCGTGCCAGAACGTGCCGTCGCTTCCTTCTTAATGCGAGACGAAGGTGGTGTTGCAAGAAGGTGCAGTAGTAGGCTGCGTTGACCGTCTGCCTAAGAGACGTTGTTCTTCTTGCCTAAACATATTGTTAGGGCGCTTGCACTCTCGTCCTCTGCTTCAGAGCACTGCTGTTTTTGACTAACATACAATCGCACCCCAGTCACTATACTTCCTCGTCTGACATTCATTTATCAACCACGAAACGGTTGTGGCGCTGTGACTCGCCCCTTTCACGGGACAGCAGTGTTGCCATTACTTTTTATCCAACCCTTGTAATTTATATTCCTTTGCGGTGGACAAGCCAGGTAATGGTAAAAATCAAACCGTTATAATGCCTTTGAGGATAGGGGGTGAGATGTAGAAATTTCATGAAGTCCCTATCATGACAACGGCAATCTACTTCTGGCATACATACAGTCATATAGTACACATGTACCGAAATCTTGTCATGCGATTTTGTGTGTAATGGAGAGATTATGACCCTGCAATCTAAACTTGGGCCAAATTACGAATTCAAAGGACATAATTAATTCTTCAGAGAATAGTTTTTCTATTAACTCTGTCCATTTAATTGATAATCATTAATTAGATTTAACTTGATGTTCACTGACATTAGGTTAATAATGTTGATAATTATATTTCTCCCTTGTACATGTGACATTTAGAACAGGTTAAGATAATATATCTGAAGCATAAATGAAAATATAGCAAATAAGTTACAAGAAATCACAATGAAGTACTGTACAAGGGTATGAATCGTTAAATAGTAAAATTTCATTTTTGGACTTTGTCTTGGATTTTCCTATTACATTTCCAAATACATTTTAGTCGTCTGTAACCAGGAAAAACTATTCTATATGACCAGCTCGTGGCACAAGTATATAGTTCGTCAACTACACCACAAAGAGCTTACTGTTTTAAAGAAAATTTTCCACGAAAGGAGAGTATGACATCCATTGTTTACACTTAGTAGAAAGGTACAAAATCATCCACATTAAATTTGTGAAATATTAAATTGAACGAAGTAGTAAAACTTCATTAATGGGCATTATATTTATTTCATACAATGCTCAATATCGTGTACATAATGTTATAAAACCGGAATATACATTTTATTCAAGAAGTGTAATTTCCTTTACTGTCGTTAGAACGCAATTACGTGACATTTTACTATCTTGTCTTCGCGATTAGCCCAAAGTTGCAGAAAAGCGGAGTGAAACAAATAAACAAAATAAATCTATGAAACGATCATTTCCTTTTTAACTCTTTCATTCATGCAATTCTTCTTTAGCATGTTAAAATTTTAGTATACTATGATTATAGAATGAAGACATGGTAAATGAGAACATGCGCAACTATCTTTGAAACATATCGATCAGAAAGTTTGAAAAGTATGGATTTTCACAATACGTTTGCGAGTTTTCAATTATGTTACTACTAGTACCTCCCCGATGGCGCAATGGTAGCGTCGTTGCCTTGTAATCAAGGAATCCCGAGTTCCATACCCGGTGGAGGGACATAGTAGTTCGGATCCCACTTTAAACTGTAGATCCAGTCCCGATTAGCCTTTCTGTGCATAAAGTAGACTTGTTGAAACACCAACTCAATCAATCCAGTCATGTTACTAGTCATTAAAGGAATGCCTCAATACCATCCCCAAGTTTCGATAATTAATAATTACCCCTCCTCAAAGTAATAGAACACTTTCCCTCTCTGAACCTCACATAGAAATTATAGCGGCCGTTTGCTTCGGCCAAGCCCCGAACGAACATAACCGAAGGGGCACCGAGCATAACCGATCCTCCCATAAGACGTCACGCGCTCGTGCATGATCGGCAATTTTCGGAAGGCGCTACCTTATATATTAAATTACCTTGAATAAATCCTTCGAATAGCTGGAGAGACTCGTTTACAGATTGAACAGAACTCCGTGGTACTACTAGCATAAAAGCGTTTAACTGATGAAAATCTATGCAGGGCCGGAGACTGCCATCAGGTTTGTCTACAACTTTAAGGGCTAATTCCTCTCTTTTTGTTATAGGAACAGGGTATGGTGCTCGGTATGTAGATTCCGTAGTTAAGATGATATCATATTCTACATCTTTCATGGTACCTGGTGTCTCAGAAAATGCCTGCTGATAGTTCCTTAACACGGATAACAACTCCACTCGTTGAGAATCAGATATGTCAACTGCAGCGACCTTCTCTTTAAGGTCCAATTGGGTACACATCCATTCAGAATCTTCTTCTTTTTCTTGGATTCTCTGCATGTATCGGACAATGTGAACACATAAAGGATTCCCTTCATTAGCATTTGGAGTCTTACCAAAGTGTAAGTTTACTACATTCTTCCGGAAACTAATATCGGCTTCGTGCTGCTGTAAAAATGGTATTCTTAATAAAAGATTGGCACCAAAGCCTTTTAATATAAAACTTCAGTGTGTTGAAGTTCATTCCTCCTAACTCTATCTCAACAGAATGGCTACCACACACCCTCTTCTTTAGATTGCCCGAGATGTCAAAAAGTCTTACTTCTGGAACATTCTGTAGCTGCATTCCAGGTAGACTGTTTACTAATTTGGTCCAGATGGCATAGCTTAATACTGAACATTCGCTTAATGCAAGCCACGGGAATATCCATCAGCTTAGCCGTACTACCGCTGACTTATATCTTTTCCTTCTTTCGCAAGCCGTTCTCATTTCTTGCATCATTCTTTCCGCTTCTGTCTCTGTTATTTGAAAGTTTACCTGTATTTCCTGGATATTGAGTTTGAGTTGCTGTTTTAAGTCCACTTTATGCACAGTAAGGCTAATCGGGACTGGACCTACAGTTTTAAAGTGGGATCCGAACCACTTGTGCCTCCACCGGGTATCGAACCCGGGATCCCTTGATTACAAGGCAATGACGCTACCACTGCGCCATGGGGGAGGCCTATTTCCTGGATATCTCTAACTTTATGGTAGTGTCGCTCCTCTAAAGTATCTTGCCCAAACCGGAACTAAGCGTCCAGACAAGCCTCTCGTTTGTCTGAGATGACTGTGACTTTTGGCTCTGATGAAATTTTCGAGCCTCAGACACAGCTTGTTCTTGTTCAGAATTTAAATCGGTCACTTGGGTTTCAGGAGGCTCTTCTAATCTCAATCTCTTTGGAGGCGAGTATCTTCTATATGAACTCGGGCTACTCCTTCTGGAATCTCCATCACTTTTATTTCGGGTTTCTCTGTTCCGATATATGTTCCTATTGAAATTTCTCCTATCTTCTTCATCCCTAGTTCGTTCAAACATTTGATCTTGTCTAGTATTATTAAATCTAGTTCGTCTAGGAAACCGACCACCAGATCTAGGGTTTTGGTTCTGAACATTTCTCACCTTGAAGTTCTTCTGATCATTGGCATCTTTCCTTTTAATTTTTTATCTTTCCTTCCAAGCGTCTGGATCATCACAGATATCAAAATCCTTCAGAAAGTGAGCCAACTCGTCAATGGCTTTAGGAGCATGAACTATACATAGGCTTCTATTTCTGCATTGTTAATGTCCTATTATCAGGTTTATGACTTCATCTTCACTGATGTTGTTAGACAGATTTCAATATGCAGCATATACACTCGAGGCGTAACTTTCCATGTTCTCATGCACTTGCCGATAGTATCGTCTATTTCTGACTGCAGCTAACTGTCTTTGCTTTGCCTTTGTTGACGCAAATTCCGTACGGGATTTGTCACAAAAGTCTGCGTAATCTATAAAATTGTCAATTTTTCATGACAGCCAATGTTCAGCTTTGCCTGTCGAAAGGCGTGGAAATAACTCTAAGCGATAGTTCTGACGGTCTTGCAACAATTCAAAATTAACATTCAATTCCCGAAGTTATTTTTCCGCAGACTGGGCTTCAATATCCCCGTTGAATTTTGGAATGTGAGCTATGTCGGCTAGGCGGGGAATCTTAAATCCATGGCTTCTTCTAGGTGGTGATTCATCATTGCTTCCTCCCTCACAGCTTCTCTTTCTTCCCTCAATAATAACTGGATCTTTATGACCAGAATGTTTTCTAGTGGAAGAAGGTAATTTGAAAAATATCCGCTTCTGGATTCAAAACTTGTAATTCTGGAGAAACTCTTGTAGAACTCTCAGGTATGACAACTTCGGTTAGAATTTGTAACTATAAAATTAACTCTTTGGACGAACAAGTCTGTTTCTTGATTTCTTGTCTTAGAGAAACCACTAACTTTCTAGCGTCACTTAGAGTCTTTTCTACTATTTCTTTCTGATGCTGCACTGCTTTCTTGTTGCCTTCTGTTTGTTCCATCAAAGTCTGAACAGCAGAACTGTAACTGTAACAGTTGCTGTAACTGTTCTTGGACAGCCTGTCCAACTTTCTCATTGACTCTCTCTGTTACCTTCTCTAATTCTTGCTGGCTACTTACTTTAATTTTTTGAAGAGCTTCTCTCCGTCCTTCAACTTGGTCTTCCTTAAATTGTAAAAAGAGAGTTCTAAGTTCATTCATATCCGCCTGACGTTTCTCTTCATCTTCTTCTTTCTGTTTCATTCTCTTTTGATCTTGCTTCTCTATCAAAGACTCAAGTTCTCGCATTCTCTGAGCTTCTTCTTCAGCTTTCTCCTTCCTTCTCTGAGCTTCTTCTTTACCTTTCGCCTTTACCTTTTTCCTCCTTCGTTCTTGTTTTTATCTTTTTTGTTCTTTTTTCTCCCTTTTGAGCCACTCAAGGATCAACCGTTCAGGAGGGGAAAGCGTAGGCAGGATTACCTCTGGCTCAATATCTTTGGAAACAGTAGTCTGACAGTTACTACAAATCAGGTCACCTTCTGAACGTGCCACCTCTTGTCCATCACAGTTAAAATATTTGTATTTCAAACACTGGGAACACTGGAAGTATTCCTTGTTGTCAGCCAAATCTTCACAGCAACCAAATTCCAATTCGGGACCCATGGTCTTCCTGGACTTGCTCCTCAGACTCGTGCGACTACTCATACTAGCACTCCACCTTTACACCTTCGTGATTCTTGTAAGGACGAATTATCTTCACTCGAAGCATCAACACTGTATCCTTGATACTAACACTATCTGTTATGTCCTAATTTTTTATGTCAAACAGAATTATACATCTCATTTTCTCTAAGACTCGTGTCTAATTCGTCTGTTATAAATCACAAGTTATTGCAGCAACTTTCAAGCAAATGTTTGCTTGAAACCTGCATTTGCATAAAAGCAAATCGTTGAATCCATTTATTGACTTGTGGTATACATATTTTTCTTAGTGTAGTAAGGAGATCCTCCAAGGTGCAATCTTGTGGATCCTTTGGACTTAATCTGCGTTCCAGCTCTTGATATGTTAAGCTACCGATTACAGATATGAGAGAAATACTTGTTTCCTTTCTTGTATAGCTTTGGCCTCAATAACAGCCTTGAATCTTTTAATATACGAATTTATATCCTGACTTGGGCCATATGCTGCAAATGCAGGTATAAAACTTAAGTGTTTTTCCATACTGGTTCACTTGGACTTAGTTACTGTAATTCTGCTTACAGTAGTAATTATTTAGCTTCTTTAATCCTCGTCGCCATTTTGTTATGTTCTATTTTTTTTATTACAAACAGAATTATACATCTCAAGAGTGGAACTTTATAAATAAGTGCATTGAAACTTATAACAAGGTGGAATTTTTAAAAAAACTTAAAATCATACATCAAGACACATAAACAAGGTGCATAATCTTTACTATGCACAGACATTGGCCATAGCTGCCAGTTTACCATGCACAATAATGCATTTTATAGTATATATCACTATCGCAATCACTTGGGCCTTAATCCTACTACGTTCCTTTTCCGTTTCAAGTCTTATTATTATCGGGCTCTCACGTTTCGGAGCCAAAATTTTTGCTACGTCACCGGCTAGGAGTACGAGAACTCTTCTACACCCAGGGCTTGCTGGGTTTAAGTAATAGTCTTAATATCCCATAATTAACGATTTATTAACAGTAATAGATTTAACTAGCAACTGGTCAACAATACACATGACTCACCACGTTTTAAAATACACTTCCACTGAGATAGTTACTTTACACAAGCTTTACAGAGACAAATCTTTTAATTAAATTCCAGTTCTGCTATCTCCAACAGATTATAAGCAGTAAAATAGTCACAATATTATCACATAAGGATTTACATCAAAATTATGCTACATAATACTTGCAGAATATATTAAAAATCTGTTGCAATTCCGAGAAATATGTTTCTAGTCCATTTTCATACAAATTTAAGAGTTCTGTCCATGTATTATATTTATATTATTAAATGTGCACTCTTCTCTCATAATTTTCAGTTTTGACAATTCAGTTGCACTCTGTACAGGAAGCTAATTTGAGATAACGTAATGTTGTGATAACTTTGAACGACTCCATTTTTTCATTTTTAATTGCAGTTTTCATTTCTGTTCACTAAGAGCTTTAGAACAAGGAAAATACATTTTTTTAACGGTCTAATGTTGACCAGAATGACCTTAAACCTTCAAATATGAAACAACATGGGGTGTAGTGTAGTACTTTTAAACTTCTTTGGAAGTTTCTCATTTAGAGTAATACGAAAATGTTTTCTGGTTGCAAATCTACCTCATGTGGATTAATTAATGATTTAAAATTTCAATACCTTTTCTATACCACTAATTCATAGATTTGGTTATCATTCATTGTGATACTGAGGTAATAAAGAAAATAATGTTTATCACTTGCCTGACACTGATGTTCCTGAGTTCGTGAGTTTCCCTCAATCAATTTTGCAGATAAAAGTCGGAAGTTGCCTGCTTCTCGTCGTAAGACACCGGCATCTGGCAGAAATAGTTATGCAAGATTTGGCATTCAATTTGCCTACACCAAAGGCAATCGATCTCAGCCTATCCGTTGCTCTGTCCTTCTACACTTGTAGCATATACCACTTCACTAGTACACGATTTACGTACATGCTATTCTGAATAAATTTATTTGTAATGTGCGAAAAATCGAGTTTGTATATATACAGGGTTAGTCAAATGTATCGGGACAGGCCAGTAATAACGAGACCCGTGGACGGAGGAAAATCACATGTTGCAAGTGGGTATTGGTGCGGAAACTGAAATGAATGGGAGTGTGGCCATCATGACAGCCATCTTGGATTCCGCCATATTGGATATCACACAATATTTTCAAATGGAAAGGGGTATGTATGACACATCAATTTAGGCTAGAATCGTCCCACAAATGACAATCCGAACTCATTTTGGACCTATCGCCATTCCTGGAAGAGATAGGGTGTACTACGTTAGACTGCAAAAAATGAGATTTGTCTGAAAGAATTGTTTACTGTATTCTTGTGGGTAACTGTACACTGCAACTAAACAGAGCACATGAACAGGAAAACATGATATTCGCTTACACAATGCCTCAAAGCAAGTGCTCACACTGCTTCCCGTCGACTGTCTGACAATACTATGTCAACCGATCATAAAAACTGCAAGGTGCACGTTGTAGCATATCCCGAGAAAGTCCTCTTGTTTCGTCCACAATGCGATTCTGTTGATCATTCAGGTAGTGTGGTTTGGTGCGATACACTTTGTCCTTCATGTGCCCCCATAGGAAGTAATCCAGGGGTGATAGATCGGGAGATCTTGCAGGCCATCGATCATACGTCGTCTTCCAATACATCGTTGTGCAAAGGTTTCATGTAAGTATTGTCGAACACCCCGTCCATAGTGTGGCGGCGCTCCGTCCTGTTGGAACTAAACAAGATTAAAGTCCCATGTCGACGCTTGGATGGCAGGGACAAACTGCCCACGAAGCATTGTCAAATACTTCTCACCTGTCAGATTGCCGTCAATGAAGAAAGGGCCAAGAATGATGCCTCTTATCATTCGTACCCAAACATTCAGTTTCTTTGGATACTGGGTATGGTGTACCATCATCCAATGCGGGTTTTCATCGCTCCAAGAGTGGCAGTTATTTTTTGATTTGATTTGATTTAGTTTATTTTACTTCGCGTTGTGTGCCTCTTGGCTAATTTGCGAAGATGGGGATGAGTGATGAAATGATGAAATTGATGAATGGACATCACAAACAACCAAGCCCGACCGGGATTCGAACCCGGGACCCTTGGCGTCGCAGCGCGATGTGCTAACCGAGAGTGGCAGTTATGTCGGTTCACATGCCCGTTTAACATAAATGTCGCTTCATCAGAGAATGCAATGTCATTGAGGTGAATACTATCGTTATCGATATTTCGTATCATTACTTCGCAAAATTTAATACGGCGATCAAAGTCATCTTAAGTCAGTTCCTGCCTAAACTCACTTTGTAGGGTTTAAACTTACTGCGCACTTATATTCGTTGCACTGAACTCTGGGAAATGTCCAGCATGTTGGCAACGCTGGTTGTCCATGTATGCGGATTTTCCACAGAAGATTGTAACACATCCAAAGAAACTGCCTCGTTGCTATACGATTTCGGCCTTCCTGATCGCACGGTCTTTAACACTTCCACTTGCTGCAAAACGTCGAATGGTTCTTTCGACGGTTTACTTCGATATTGGGTTACGTTCATGGAATGTAGCATTAAATAACTGTCGCACCTCGGTATACGATCGCTTGCGATCTCCATAGCCACGCATCATTAATAACGTAATACGTTCTCGTTCACTGAGCTCCATTTCGACCACTGACACGGACGCAAATCTTCTTCCTTTGGCACAACAGTCACCAACATGAGCCACATGCAGAACGTTCGCAAGGACGATAACAAATGCAACTGACCTTCGAGGAAGTTCACTACAATCTACAAGGGATGTGTACAGGTAGAGTCCATATCCAGACAAACACTGTTATTGCTGTCCGTAGAAGGGAAAGTAAAACAAATACGTACCTGATGCTCTTAATTCGTCAAATAGGATTATTAGCTACAAAAGAGTATGTTACTCTGTTCTAAGGAAGGATTGTTTAGACTGGCATTCTTTAATTCGGTAATTTGCGATATTATGTTGTTTTCAACAAACTATCAAAGCAACCCGGGGAAAGGAATAAAGGCAGGAAAGGAAGAAAAGAAGATAAGTAGCAGTCACATCCTCGAAGTAAGGTACCATCCCGGCATTCGCCTGGGGGAACTGAGGAAAACCGATCTCCCTATCTATCACCCCTGGATTACTTTATGGGTGCACATAAAGGACAAAGTGAATCGCACCAAACCACACTACCTGAATGATCTACAGAATCGCATTGTGGACGAAACAAGAGGACTTTCTCGGGATATGCTACAACGTGCACCTTGCAGTTTTTATGATCGGTTGACATAATATTGTCAGACAGTCCACGGGAAGCAGTGTGAGCACTTGCTTTGAGGCATTGTGTAAGCGAATATCATGTTTTCCTGTTCATGCTCTCTGTTTAGTTGCAGTGTACAGTTACCCACAAGAATACAGTAAACAATTCTTTCAGACAAATCTCATTTTTTGCAGTCTAACGTAGTACACCCTATCTCTTCCAGGAATGGCGATAGGTCCAAAATGAGTTCGGATTGTCATTTGTGGGACGATTCTAGCCTAAATTGATGTGTCATTTTCCATTTGAAAATATTGTGTGATATACAATATGGCGGAATCCAATATGGCTGCCATGATGGCCACACCACCATTCATTTCAGTTTCCCCACCAATACCCACTTGCAACATGTGATTTTCCTCCGTCCACGGGTCTCGTTATTACTGGCCTGTCCCGATACTTTTGACTAACCCTGTATAAGTCATATTAAAAGCTTCGAAGAACATCTACAATTTGCCCAATTAAATTACATGAACTTCTTTGTTGTGCTTCTATGTACGTTTGTTACGTTGCTAGAAACCTACATGTCACTTGGCATTATTTCTTTTTCATGTCCATTCACAATCCCTATCCATGAGCGGATTAGGAGTTGGTGTGGTGTGGAGTGGATCTTTGAAAGTAAGAATGAAAAATTATTGTTAACTTAAGAATTGGCCTACTTCCCTCTTGACATCTGAATTTAAGCGACTGTTATTGAGATGGCAAAAACAGCAATACACACACACACACACACACAATGAATCCTCAAGAAATTGATTAACTCCTACCACAACAGAGGAGCTTTTCTAGAATTTTCATCTGTAGGGTGTAAGTTTGTATTTAAGAAGGTGTAGGAAGGATGTGAAACATTTAATGGGCTGTTGAAGATATATGTGGTGTAATTAGAGAGGTGTTGGTGGTTTGAGGATAAATCACTGCTACAATATAGACGATTTGTCATCAGTCAGTTTAAAACTATATTGATGAATGCACAGATGTTTAGAGTATTAATTTTATGATCAAAATGAGATAATAATATTTAGTACTTGCTGTTATTTCTTTTATCTTAGAAGTTCGTATGCTAATGGAGACTAATTTGACTTTATTTGAGCGAAGGCAACTACAATAAGCTTGAGGTACTTTCTACGAAATCTACTTCTTCCATTTAATTTTTGAGAATTCTTAAAGCCAACAGTATCTCTTACTTTTTTCAGTTTGAACAACTTCAGAGGGAATATATTTATTATTTCTATTCCTTTACCTCTTAGTATGTTTTTAAGGCTGTTTTTATTTATATTTAATTACGTCACTTTTGATGTTACTTTTTTTTAGTTTGATATATTAGTATAATGTTTGCTTTCCTCATTTATTTCATCATTCATTAACAAAGACACATGTAGGGCCTCTACTTGGAAGTTCAGTAATTAGTAATAGAAAAAGACAAACTATGCTTTAAGTTCACTTTATTCCAATGCTAATCATAACTGAACCTACAGTTTAATACATGTGGTTTTATAAATTACCATGTTTAATTTGCGGCTCTTCAGAACCCTAATTAATATCACCTTTATATCATATCTGAACAATTGTGATTTTGTGACCAAGAACCCACAGACATCCAGGGTCGGCAATTGTGTGATGAATGAATGTTCGGAAATTATTAAGTTATATAATTATTAAATTATATGATGCAGTTCAATAAACCAATTGCTGTAACTTTTTAAACTCTATCGAATATCAAGAGTCCTTAGTGTTTAATTGCTACTACTGTTCAACTAACAATGCCCAGTTGGCAACCCCTAAATATGTGACTATTTTCCAGCAGATTTTTACCCTTTAAAACGGAATGGAAACAAGTGTATTTAATTTAATTTAACTTGCAATTTAGCGTCGCTCTTCTTCCACTTTTGGCTAATCGCGAAGATGAGTATGAGTGATGATATGATGAAATTGATGAAGGGACACACACAAAAAACGCCCATGCCCGGAACACCTATCGTCGTATGCGTCTCGAATGGAAGTAAGTGTAAAACAAAAAACTAAATTCGTAAAATTTAATTAAGACTAATATTGTTACAAAACAATGCATTAATGCAACTACATAGGTCTCCAGTTTTATGGAAATAAAACTCTTAAACAAGTTACAAGCATTTTCTCAACATTTCTTTGCAAATGGATGGCGGTCTGCTTTAATACTTACCCTGAATTTTCTCGTTGAACAGGAAAATTCAGTGTTAAAGTCCTTAGTGTTTAATCTCATGTTCGTATACTTCCACAGCATTATTATAGGCAACTAGATGAAAAACAAGTCATAGATTCGTCATGAGTTAGACCCTACCAAGAGTCCACAAAAAACACTAGAGACGTAAGAAGAGGTACTATACGATACTTAAGGTTAGTATAAAGTGATATACCAAAGTAGAGTTTCTAATTAGTGTTCATGCTAGACCAAATACGAAAATAATTAACTAAATATGAGACCATGGCTTTAATTAAATAAATGTATTAGAAAGTTCGTAAAATAGGATGATCATTTTATTGGAATATTCTACACATTAGAAACGGGATCCTTATTTATTTAACCGAGGTAGCCCAAGCCAGCGCCGTAGCCCAGACCGAGACCATAGCCTCCGATCCCAGCGCCGATGCCGTAGCCTCCGTGGGCAATCACAGGGTGGCTCAGGAGAGACAGCTGGTTGTGGTTCTGGTGGCTGACGCCGGTAATGCCAATGGGAACAGCTAGAAGAAAGATATAGAAATTAAAATATGCAAAATTCGTTACTAATGTTAAAATTAACAACTATGTATTTTCTTCGCATAGGTTTTGTTGCTAATATTCAACATTTGAAATATTTTGTACATGGAATACAGAAATCAAGTTTTCTTGGAGATAAAGCTTCGCTATTAGGCTCAAGAATATTGATTCTAGTGAAAATGTGCTCCAACTTTTTTTTAAATTTCTATCTAAATGTTTCTTTGGGCTTTTTCTTTATATTCTTGAAATAAACAACAAATATTGCAGTAGGAAATAGCCATATCTTTATTAAGGAACTTTTATCATATTATCAAACCACATTCATATTATTGAATCTGTGATCCGGTATGCGGAAGCAGATAATTTTGAGTGTGTTACGTTGCAAGGATTAAATTGTACTTAATAAATGATTACTTGAATTTATGTATTCAGTTTCTAATATTATGTACAGTAGAAATTTTACTTTTAAAGATAAATGGGGCAACGAAATGAAGGAATTTATACAGCAATGTATAATAGAGAATTAGGAGCACAGTCAACCGAATCTCGATTGGTGGGAGGCCTGTATTAAGACGACACCCAGGAGGCGAGGTAAACCCCAAAGCCCCTAGAAATTACAAGAAACTCCAACCCAAACTCCTTCCTTCCCAAAACCAAACAAACATCAAATTTTCCTCACTCTCTTTTGTTTCTTGCACGTCTCCCTCAGTAGCTCTGGGAGCACAGACTGGAGGGCTACAGTTTTAAGGGAAATCCTATTCGCAGACCTTTACATAAACAATATCCACCCCTTGAAGCACTAAATCATTTGTATCAAATGAACTTTAAAATTCAAAAGCGACCCACAATTTTGGTAACACCCTGTTTATCTCAATCTGCTATTAAATGGAGGGAGTAGTCCTCCCCACTTCCCACTCTTTGGATAATTAAGAACAAAAAAGAAATATTTCCTGGTACTGGAAGGATATCAAATTTTTGAGAGACTGCCCCTTGTAGGTTATGCGACAGGTGAGACTTCCCTGCCTTTATACATAATTATTACTAACACCCAGGATAAGCATGATAATTTCCTGTTGTAAAAGAACTCACAATATTAACATATAAACAACAACATCTGGGTAACACCATAGGTTGATCATACAAATTATGATCTTGGCTGTACAAAGTACTAGTATTTATTATAAGCCAACAAAAAATAATGATAATAATATAATAAAAAACATAAACAGGTGAAAAACTTTGATGGAAAGTATAGAAGTATACTTTAACGAAACAAACTAACCTGTTTGTTCCTTGTCATGTTTATTGAAACGTTTATTTTCCTAAGGGTACAATGTACCAACCGTCACGTTGCGCATTACCCTAATGTTATATTATTACAGTTCAAATGATCTTGAAATAAGAGACTACGATCAAGTGCAATTGCTATTTGTAGACAACAGATTGACTTTATGGTGCACCACTGGAATTCTTACTTTAATTACAGTGTGATACTAAATAGGCTATTACAACAACAACTAGATTGGTGTTAAACAGCATACATTAGTTTGAGAAATCTTCTCTTTCATATGCCAATAAGGTCAAATTCTCAAAGCATTATTACACCTGCTTTGTCAAACCATAAATCATGTACATATCATGATACACATAAATATACGACTGCATGAATATTTATATGACCCATCCGTTTCATTTCATAGACTGAACGGTAATTTGGTAGGTTTTCGTTTTGCAAAAGTGTTACTGCCCTGCAACAATTCACTTGCCAATGCTAGGTTGCATGGTTAAAATAGATCAAACTGGGTCGTGATAACATTCACGTGTACAAAGCAGCCTTTTATTCAAAATGTAACTATTTATCCTCAAAATTGACCGATAAATTTCTTGAAACACATTTTGAGCTACATACACCCTCGTGTCACTCGGGAACTATAGTTACTTTGCGCAGAAGATAAAAATTAACTTGATTTTAAAGATGGCGGCGTCGCCCATTTTGTTCTTTGTGATGTACTATCTGCAACTTTACGTCAACTGATTACTACGAAATTTGCTCCAAACTCACTCGTAAGTTCCGTACTATGTAGCGAAATGAAATTGTGAGTTACCGCGTTTCACAAAGGTGCATTCCAGCAACCTTATCCCTGAAGGAACACTCTTACCTCCATGGTGGGTTATCATGCATGGCAACCGGATTCTCAGGTTCACCTATTCACTCAGAACACGGCGGCGAAATCCTGCTTTTTCAATTCTAGGTGGCCGATACCTCTCACACGAAGTATCCGTCAGGTTGAATAACTATTTTCCACCGGACGATGCAAAGTTCCCGTAAAACATGCAGCATTATTGTCTGCATTTGTTATGCCACGTCAAACCTCCATTAACCTACTCCTGACCCGAACAGCTTCCCTCCTTTGTTCCCACTCCATCAGCTGTCTCGCTCCCCAGCCACCAAGTGTTGGTTTCGCGAAACTATCAGCCCTTTCAGATAGCAACCCGCACGCTGAGGGCATCTACCAATGATCGTGCAAACTACATGAACATAAAAGCTCTTGAAAGATTTACGCCACCAATTGAACATCCTAATTACGTTAACATTGTTATTTAATTTTAAAAATGCATTATGACGAATTATCGTCATAGTATTCTGTAGTTTAGTTGTTGGAATGAATGACATATAAAGAGATTTAATTTAAATTTATTGCAACTGATGATACTGTATCCCACAGTTATACTAAACTGTCTAAATGTTTTCGGCAAATGCATTATAAACAATCCATGTACGACTCGCTAGGCCTGGAACTAATGATTTTGTTCTAACCTTTCTTAGGACCGACTATGGTTGTTAACCATGCACTATCGTTATGATTGTTATTAAAATGTATTCAAATTATAAACTAATAATATTGTTAGGCCATCTACATGTTGAATCTTCTCTCTACCGACAATTTGCAATATTATTTATACTCGTGCGGATTCGAATTTGTGGTGCCTTTTGCTTTTATATTTACCATATAAAGATTCAAAGTTCAATGTTAATATGTCGCAGGAGAAGATAAGGTTAATGATAAAATGCATTATGTCCAATTTTTCTGAATGATTTACTGGGGATGAAATTTAGTTTTATCTTTATCTATAAAACGTCGTAAAATTACTACTAAATGTTCAGGAATTATTTTGTAATGTCCACCCGTTTATAGATATTTAACAATTATTGGAAACTGAAATTACTTTCCAGTACTCACCATAGCTGCTATTAACAGCAAGGATGACACCTAAGACAATGATCGCGATCTGCAACAGAAAGTAAAGAAAAATTATTGGAACTTATATTCTTTGATATGAAGAATGAATGGAAGGGAGGAAATCTATATTGCTGAAACAACTTAATAAACAACAATAACATTTTCATTCTGTAACCTATTAATTATTCACATTTCAATTCTGATTTCAATGAAAATTGCTGTGAAATCCAGGTATTTAAAATGCTGTACTGGACGAGTTCTACAGTCAGTATCATTATTTGGTCATGAAAACATTTTACTTCTCTTATGGACTTCAATACTTTGTCCTTTGTTTCATTCACTCACCATGTTGTTTGGAGGAATATCTTATACAAGTGTGGATGTACAGTTTGAGAATGAAGAAACGTGTGCGTTAGGTGGTTTTATACCAATTCAACCGGATGCAAATGTTGCCCGGTGTGAAGATATAATTTATTATACATAAAGTGTTTCCTGCAGATGTAGGCTTTCAACTTATTTCCTGAGAAAAATTCAATAATTTGCACTTTGATGGAGCAAAGAGAAATGGCAGATTGTCATTTCCTATTGAAATTTAATAACAAGAACATACTTTTTAATGGAGACACGCTATGAGCACGTTGCTTCACATGTTCTGATGTACTGAATTTTAGAATCAGGGCTCAGAATAATAAAAAAAAACTTTCACTCTACAACAACTGGGATCAGAAGTTCAGTCGTGGAACGAGTGTGTAATGGTGTGCATATTTTATACTATTATGTTTCCAAAAGGAATTGAATAACTTGGCTTCACTGGTTGAATTTAATAAAGTTAGTGTGAACCTAAATAAGTGCAAACCTTTATTACTCACCCACGACATACACTGTATTCAGTTTTGAGAGAATTTTTCTAATGTGGAAGTGCTAAGAGAAAAAACTGAAATGGACACGTTAACTTTTGACCCACCCATTGCTCGTATTCTGGCGAAGCTTACAGAAATCTAAGATTTATAATGAGGATGTGTAATTAATTCAGAACTGTACTCTACAGTCGTCAGATCCAAACTCGAGCATGCTTCTGTTATTTGGGACCCACATCACGAAAGAGTTTGAAATGTCAGACAATTTTCATAATAAATTTCTTAGTTATCAACAATTTAAACTTGATGCTATATAACCGATGTTCACTCTCAGTAACATATTAAGATAAATTTTGAGTGTTTCGTTACTCGAGAAGAGGTGGAAAATACCATTAACTTTCCTCTCTAAATTTGATAATGGAGAAAGAAATTCTCATATTCTTCTCATCTGCTTTCGCATTTATTTTTTAAAGTTCCAACCTGTAGTTCCAGAAATGGATCACACCCCCTATACGCCTTCATGGCGGAATGCTAAGCACACTTTTTTTTACCTTTAGTTCCAGAAATGGGTTCTATTCAATCCCCCTCGGAAGAAGTAAGTTAAACCCATGAGGAAAATGTGCGAGTTATTTCAGACAGTTTCTGAAAACAACCCAAGTATAGACCTGTTCAGATGTTATCTGTAACTTTAGTTCTATTAATTGATTTTTTGTGTGCAATTAGCTTGCAAGGTTACATCTCAAGCTTGAGTTTAATTTCGACTACATTCCTCTGTGTTTATTATAAGTCCTTTCACTGTTGTTTTTAAATGTAAATTGTTGTTTATATTTTTATACTCCTAGTGTATTTTGCAACACTCGTATTTCTCATTAATTATCTTAAGTATGTACGTCCTGTCAATGCAATTGTGTAATTCAAGGTTGAACACTGTAATTGGACATGCGCCTGTTATGTTCCAAATAAATTAACAAGCTACAATTTTTATGATAAATGACTATATGTGTAAAAACGTATTGTGGGAGGGATTTATAACACGTAGCCTATATAAAATTCAATCAATATTTTCTCCGCCAAACTCAAAAATAAATAACCAGAACGCCAAATTTATTTCTGTAAAAATATTCTGTAAATAAATTGTGTTCATAGATAATGATATTATTCACCTAAAATTTTATGTTTTGTGTGCAATAAAGTAAATCATAGATATTTATTTGTTAACCACCTCCGGAATAAGATAAACATTTTTTTGCTATAAACTTTTGTTCTGTATAAATTGTATAACACTATGTTTATGAGAATTTGCACTAGTAGATAAATATTAAGATATCACCGGCAGCAATATTGCAGTAGAAAATACATTTTGAGAGATGAGTGAAACTATGTGTTTGCGTCTGTATCTACAAGACCTGCAGACTAAAGAGGCTCTGGCGTCTAGACCCACGGCCAGTATAATCCTCTATGGGACTTGTGTTGTATCGATATTTGTGGTTGTTCCGTCACCTACTTCATCTTATCAACATTCATCCTCATCTTTGCAACTAGCCAAAAGTGGCTAAAACGCGAGGTGAAATATAATTGAAATCAATAAAACCTAAAGACCTAAAATATTAATAATCCTGGGAAATATTTCTTGCGACAACGTAAGGAAAACACACAAAATCTGCAACTTTACTTGGCCACTTCGTCAGATATTGCTTTATCAGAATTTCTCACTGATTACTAAAATCGGAAGTCGATATTTAGCCTAAAAATCCGATATGAAAAGAATTTGTTGCGTTTCTATCAGCTTTCATAAAGAGTTTGAATTTTCTCTTCCGTTTTGTTCAGCATATAACTTCAAAGCTCAACGTCTTTCCATCGCACTCTGACGGTAGATTCTCAGAGCTTAAACAACAACGATGAATACCTTTGCTGTAAGTGCCATAGAAAATAACTTTTTACACGTACATAGATTACTTTGTGCATTGTTTTAAAGTTCTGTTTGAATTTAAAATGATGAAGCTCATAAAGTCCAAAATCAATTTTCATGCATTAATACTGATTTAATACTGGTTTAAAGAAACCTTTTCTATCTTTGCATAACATTCTTATAAGTTACAAGACTAGCAGAAGATTAAAGCTGTATTAGCTAGAAAATTGTCCATATGATTTAAAAAATGATTTTTTTAAAACTCATGGTTTTCTTTGTTGTGTAAAATTTGTAAATGAAGTATTATTTCCATGCGGTTTGTGGCAAATGAATAAGGAAGGATGGGAGATTTATTGGAGTATGTTTACCGGTTTATATGCATCCCGGGTAATATCGCCCACGCCTCAACAAAAACAGCAAATATTCACCAGTGTACCCTACAATAACATTGAAGTATTGGATTTTTGCTAAACTGAATTAATGAAAATGAAAATGAGTTCTTTATTTTTTGTATTCACTCAAACATACATAAAACATAAAAATTATGGCACAGACATATGACATAACATCTCACCTTTAAAGAAGGTGCTGAAAGTGTCGACCTCCTTCCTGTAAACAAAGTCAAACACGCCGTTCCATGTTAAGGGCTGTCTGACATAGTGTTTCTGCGCTAATGTTCGCAATTTCAGTGATAATGTTCTGCTTCAACATTTCCAGGGATGTAGGGTTGTTTGTGTACACACGTCCCTTTAGGAAGCCCCACAGAAAGAAGTCAAGTGAAGTTAAGTCTGGAGACCTCGGAGGCCACAATCCCTTTGAAATAACTATATTCGCAAAGAAACTTTCAATCAGTGCCATACTGTCATGCGATGTATGGCATGTATCACCATCCTGTTGAAAATAACCCTGTGTGAGTTCAATGTCGTCCAAACTTTCAACAAATTCCATGAATATTGCCCTGTACCGCTCTGTGTTCACTGTTTCATTGAAGAAGATTGGACCCACTACACGTGATGCTGAGACAGCGCACCATGCCCCAAATTTCTGTGAGTGCAACGAAATTTCGATTGCACTATGTGGATTTTCAGCTGCCCATATCCGTGTATTCTGAGAATTAACATACCCAGAGAGATGAAACCAGGCTTCATCAGTAAACCACGTTATTTTCAGAATATCAGGATTACGCACAATAAACATTAAAAACCAATTACAGTAATCTACACGTTTAACTTTATCTGGATCCTTCAATTCTTGAACAGCTGTAATTTTGTACGCCCTTAGTTTCGCACTTTTCGCTGCCTTTTGTCACGTTGAATAGCTATAGCCGGTTTCTTGTGACAAACGACGGAGAGATTTTTGGGCGACCTCAAGAGTCGAGCACTGACATCTTCCACAACACCTGCCCGCGGGGTCCGATGCTTCCTTATCTCACTCAGAAGCTATCCTGTTTCTTCCCATTTCTTCACTAGAGACAATATTGTGTTCCTGTCTGGGGCAGAACGTGAGGCAAATTTGTTTCTAAATGCCCTTTGCGTAGCAACAACAGAATCAGTTTTCCAAAAACTTTTCACGATAAACACACGTTCCTGCAAGGAGTACACCATTCTTACTGTGTGTCCGCAAAAGCACACAACTTTCCAGCACAACAATATAACAGCTCAGTTTCCTGGTTATTGGTGACAATGACAACGGTGCTATCTACAGGAGGAAACTTAAACCTCCGCACTGCATCCAAACCCCAGACCATATAGACGCGAAAGGTACACTGGTGAATATTTGCTGTTTTTGTTGAGGCGTGGGCGATATTACCCGGGATGCATATAAACCGGTAAACATACTCCAATAAATCTCCCATCCTTCCTTATTCATTTGCCACAAACCGCATGGAAATAATACTTCATTTACAAATTTTACACAGCAAAGAAAACCATGAGTTTTAAAAAAAATCACCCGTTACATTCACATGTACTTTAGCGCCATAAATTAAATATCATGTTTACAGATAACAAATCACCGTTATTCTCAAGCAGGGGAAATTAACTAACTATTGATATAAATATATCTCTTGTGTATTCTATCTTCTGGCATTTGTAATGCATATTTCTAAACGGTATTAAATACTGCAAGTATGGAGGAATCAGATAAATGTACTAATATTTTTTTTATTATTACGTTGCATGCAATTATTAATATAAAGAAGATTCATGTTGTAGTTTTTTTTTAAAATAAGAAACTTAAGCGAATTATGACAATAATAGAGTCACTGAGATTATTGTTTGTTTCCTATTCACAGAACATAGTAACTGAAAAATAAATTAAAAAATTTCATTGATTTCTAGATTTTGTTCCTGTTGAGCACCGTTGTTGCCTCATCTTTAGCTATTGGTGCCATCGACTATTATGTAAGTATCTTTAGTTTCATCAATAAAATACACTTAGTTGTATCTTTCAATGTTTATAGATAATAAACTTAAGAACGTTTCCAAATGCTACCTGCATTTCACTTTTCAAAATGTAAAATTTTCTACATTATTTTAGTTGTCTCATTTACAGTATATTTTAATAACCTTACTTTTCAACAGAATTAACGAAATATTAACCACAGTATCATTGCTCGAAAATAAGCTAAACGTCCATCTCTGTAGTACTTACGAATAATACTTGTGGTTTCTATTGCTGTTAATTATGTTGATACGATTTATTAGAGTATGTTTCCTTCATTCACAGGCCTATCCTAAGTACCAATTCGGATACGCAGTGAGCGATCACCTCACAGGAGACAACAAACAACAGACTGAAGTTCGTGATGGCCACGTTGTGAAGGGTCAGTACAGCCTTGTGGAGCCAGATGGCAGTGTAAGAGTAGTCACTTACGGAGCTGATGATGTCAATGGGTTCAACGCTGTGGTGAAGAGATTGGGACCAAACCTTCATGCTGGATATGGAGCAGGCTACGGTTATGGAGGCTATGGTCTGCTTGGATAAATTATCTATGTAACTTTAAACACTTACATTATAAAGAAGATTGATTGTAAAAATGTTATTAAATCTTTAAGATTTTAAGTCATACAATTTCTAATTTACTTTCCAATAACCATGTAGGAATTTACTCGTTGTATTTAGTTTTTCGAATATTTACTGAATTTGTCTTACGCAATCTCTCGGAACTTACTATTCATATAGTTAAACGGTCAACTATTTGAATTTAGATATTGTCGATGAGGACAGAATTGACTTTTGGAAGGAGAGTCAACAACTGGATCAATACGGTTCTGAAATTATACGGCATTTAAAGGAAGGATCTACTCCGGAAGAATCCAAAGAGATTTACACATTTCATGACGGTCCTGTGTTTCTGAACCACTTTCCAGACGATAAGTGGAAACTAGTAGTTACAAGGGAGTTGGTACATAAAATTCTACATAGCTTTCACGATAAGCAAGGACATTTTGGATATTTTAAAATTAATAATAAATGCAATGGTTGTTTTTATTGGCTAAAAATGAACGATACTATTAAGGAATATCTCAGAAACTGTTTGACATGTGCAAAGACTAAGCAGGCAGTCTTAAATATTGATAAAACACCCTTGCACGTACATACTGCAACCCCTCACAGTATGCTTTCTATTGACCTTATTGGACCTTTACGAAAATCACAAGGTCACAGCTTTATTTTAACAATTGTGGACGTTAGGTCGAAATTTATAATGGCTTACCCTTTGAGAACCAAAGAAATTACAAAGAAGTTCCAACTGCAATATTTTTATCACTATCCACTTTCTAAAGTAATTTTGTCTGACAATGGATCTCAATTTCGACCAGTTGAATAGAAGAGTTTTGTAGAATCGAATGGAATACAAGATGTTACAACATCAGTGTATTCGCCTTTCGTCAACCCAATCGAGCGATACAATAAGGAAATAATCAGGCTACTAAGACTATACACTAGGGACTCTTCAATCTTAGTTTTTTGTGTATCTTGAGCGATGAAATGTTATTTTCTGTTTATATATAAAACATCTTAAAATTACTGTTAAATGTTGAGAAATTACTTCGTAATGTCCACACATTCATAAATAATTAGCAATTACTGAAAACTGAAATTACATTCCAGTACTCACCATAGCTGCTATGGACAGCAAGGATGATGACAGCAGAGACAATTATCGCGAACTGTAAGAGAAAGTAAGTAAAATTATTAGAACTTATATTGCTTGATAGAACAAACGGAAATACAGGGAAATTTATATTGCCATCTGAAACAACTTAAATAAACAACAATAGTAGTTTCATATAAATGATAATCTGAGACAGATAGAAGAAGAATTTAAGGCAAATAATATAAAACAAGATTTTAGAAAAGTTAGATCCTTCAAAGAAGGATACAAACCAAGAACAGATCCTATCCGCAAAAGCAAGGGAGAAATAGTAAGTGAAAGAGAGGAGATTATGCAAGTATGGAAATACTATTTTGAGCAGCTATTAAACCCACCCCTGAACGAGAAGATAATGTAATAGAGATACAGACGAACCACCAACAGAAGAAGAACTTAAAAAAGTAATGGACAGACAGAAAAGGAATAAGGCAACGGGAAGAGATGGCATACCCAATAAGCTACTCAAAAAGTAGGACCGGAATTAATAACGGCAAATACCAGTTGATATATACCATCTGGGAAGAAGAACATATGCCGGAAGAATGGAAGAATACTATTATATGCCCTATTTATAAAAAAGGCTTCTTAAAGAGAGATTGGAACCCTTGGCGGAAAAATGCATAGGAGAATACCAAGCAGGTTTTCGAATAGGAAGATCAACAACAGACCATATTTACACATCAAGACAGATTACTGAGAGATGCTGGGAATACAATGTGGATCTATATATGATTTTTATAGATTTTAAACAGGCATATGATAGTGTACTGAGAGGGCAATTGGAAAACATACTACGGACATTTAAAATACCAGAAAAACTGATTAAACTGATTAGTCAGACAATGACAGGAACCAAAAGCCAAATTAAAATACAGAACGAAGTCACAGAAGACATACTAGTGAACCAGGGATTGAAACAAGGTGACGTACTTGCTCCTTTACTTTTCAATATGGTTTTTAGAATATATAATAACACAAACTAACATAGACAGAAATGGCACTATAGTATATAAGACCACTCAGATAATGGTTTACGCAGACGATGTAATTATAATTTCAAGAACAATGGCTGCAGCAGAAGAAACATATACTCAATTTAAAAAAGCATCTAAAACAGTTAGCCTACAAATAAACTTAAATAAAACAAAAATGATGATCCAGAGTCGAAAGACCAAGGCATATGATGCAAGAAAAACAATATCAGTAGGTAATGATGATATTGACCTAGTAGAAGAATTTCTATATTTGGGAGCAAAAATACATAAAGATGGAAATGAAAGCTATGAAATCAAAAGAAGAATAAATCAGGGAAACAAAGTTTATTTTTTACTATTGCCGATATTCAAAACCAAGGAAGTACACAGAGTAACTAATGTTAAACTGTATAAATATATAATCAGACCAACATTGTACTATGGAAGCGAGAGCTGGACGTTCAATAAGAAATCCGAGATTGACCTGGATGCTTTTGAAAGGAAAATTATGAGAAGAGTATGGGGACCAGTAAGAGACAGGGGTGGATAGAGACTAAGATATAACTAACTAACTAACTAACTAACTCTCTAGCCTTCTTAAACCCGAAGGTTCATGGCTGCAGCAACGCAGGCTTCCATGTTTCCCTATCTTGAGCAAGATCTATATACTCTTTTCCATCCCTACCGATTTCCCTTAGGTCCATCTCAACGTTGTCCCTCCATCTTCGTCTTGGCCTTCCTACAGGTCTCTTACCATCAGGTTTCCCAACAAGAATCATGTAAACTCCTCTTTCCTCCCCCATTCGTGCCACATGTCCTGCCCACCTAAGTCTTCTTGATTTAATTATTCTAATAATATCTGGACACGAATATAAGATATAACAATGAATTGTACCATCTATACAAAGAATTATGTATATCCCACTTTATTAAATTTAAAAGACTAGAGTGGGCAGCACATGTCCAAGAATGGATGCATATCGCATACCAAAGATAGTGGCTTATAGTAAAATAGGAGGTAGAACATCTGTAGGGAAACCCAGGAGAAGATGGATGGAGGCGGTGGAGGAAGATGTGAAAGGAATGTTAGGAATGCGAAATTGGAGGAGGAAAGCTTTGGACAGAGAAGCGTGGAGGGGCTCTATTATGGAGGCCAGGACTCGATATCGGGCTGCAGCGCCATAGGAGAAGAAGAAGTTGCATTCTCAAACCTATTAAGACCTCTTAGATGGAGCAGTAGTAGCGTCATCGCCTTGTAATCAAGGGATTCCGGGTTCGATACCCGGTTGGAGGCACATAGTGGTTCGAATCCCACTTTAAACTGTAGGTCTAGTCCCGATTAGCCTTACTGTGCATAAAGTGGACTTAAAACAGCAACTCAATTCAATCAATCTAACCTATTAACTAATCACATTTCCATTTTGATAATCAAAGAAAACTGCCGTCAAATCCAGATATTTAAAATACTGTACTTAACGAGTTGTACAGTCAACATCATTATTTGGCCATGAAAATATTTCACTTCTCTTACATACTGCAATACTTTGTCCGTTGTTTCATATACCCACCATGCTATTTGGAGGAACATCTTCCGCAAGTATAGATGTACAGTTTGAGCATACAGAACGCAGAGACGTGTGCGTTAGGTGTTATTATACCAATTCAATCGGATGCAAATATTGCCCGGTGTGAAATTATCGTTTATTATAAACTGTTATAGGAGGAATTGAATAAGTTTTAACCAACAGAATGTAAACTTGTATCACTCATCCGCGACAGACACTCTATACAGATATCTGACACTATTTCTAATGTGGAAGTGCTAAGAGAGAAAACTGTAACGGACCTCCAAGTCACTTTTAACGAAAGGCTAAATTTCCACTTATTGCTCATTCCACTTATTCCATACATTGCGAAGCTCAGAAATATAGTATTTATTATGAGGATGTGTAATCAATTTAGAAAAAGAGAACTGTACTATACCCTCGTCAGATCCAAACTTGAGCATTCGTCTGTTGCTTTGGACCAAGAAGTCACGAGTGAGATTGAAATATCAGAAAATCTTCAAAATAAATTTCTGAGATATAAACTATTTAAAGTTTATATACGAGTATATCCGAAGTTCATTCTCCGTAAAACATTAGGCGAAATCTCGAGTGTTTCGTTAATCGACAAAAGGTGGCAAATATATCCATTAATTTTCCTCTCAAATCATGATAATGGAAAAATAGATTCTTAGATTCTTCTTATCTGCTCTGGCATTTAATTCTTTATGTTCCAAACTGTAGGTCCAAAAATGACCCCTTTCAAATACACATAGGAAGAACTAAGGAACCATGTGGAAAAGGTGCAAGATATTTGAAACAGTTTCTAAAAATCAGCCTAAGCATAGACCTGATTTGATGTAACTGTAACTTTATCTCTATTCATTGAATTTTTGTGTGCAAATAGCATTCAAGGTTACATCTTGTGGTTTGAGTTTCATTTTGACTGTAATACCTCTGTGTTAATTCTGTCTCTTTTCACTATTGTTATCAAATGTAATTATCTTAAATATGTTTCTTAATGGAACAGTGTAATTCAAGATTGAACACAATAAATGGATATGCGCCTGTTGTGTTCCAAACAAATAAATAAACTATAATATGTATTGTGAGTGGGAGTTATCAACGTAGCCTATGCACAGATTCAATCAATATTATCTCCGCGGAACTGAAAATCAATAACTAGAACACCAAATTTCATTCTATGAAAATATTCTGTCAAAAAATTGTGTTCAAGGGATTGCATGATATTATTCACATAACAATATATTTTGTGCTCATTGAAGTAAATTATATATATATATATATATATATATATATAATATCTTTGTTTTATGTAATGTTCAGTTCCTTCCAGGATAAATCAAACATTATTTTCTTATAAAATGTTGTTCTGTATAAAAGGTAAAGGTAAAGTGCTCCCCTGTGCATAGCACCACGCCATGAAGGCGTATAGGGGGTGTGGGGGTAACGCCCCACACTTTCTTGATCCGGTCGTGACTGGGGGTGATGTGATCAGCATCACGCCCCTGACCGCCTTTACCCCCTAGGGTTTCCCCCAGGTACCCATGTTATTCGACGCTGGGTGGGCGCCGGTGCCGCTTCCATCGTTAGAAAAGTGTAAACTTTATAACAATTTATTTATGTAATTTGGTACTGACATATGACTATTAAAATAATACCGCCGGCAATATTGCAGTGCAAAATAGATATTGAGAGAAAAATGAAACTAAGAGTTTGCGTCTGTATCTACAAGACCTGACAACCTGAACAGCATTTTGCAGACTAACTAGGTTCTGGCGTCTGGACAAATGGCCATTATAATCGTCTATGGGACTTGTGTGCTCGATATGTTGTGGTTGTTTTTTTTATAGACTTCATCTTATCACCATTCATCATCATCTTCACAATTAGCCAAAAGTGGCAGAAACACGAAGAAAAATCCATGAATCAATTAGAATTGAACAACTGAGAATCCTGAGATATATTTCTTGTGACAACGTAAATGACTTAATCAGTAGTACTCGCTGATTACTGATACCGGAAGCCGATATTTAACCTGAAAATCCGATATGCAGAGAATTTGCGAATTTGCAATATGCGTTCCTATCAGCTTTCATAAAGAGTTTCAAATTGTCTTTTCCGTCTGGTTCCATATATAACTTGCAAGCTCAACGTATTTCCATCGCACTCTGACTGTAGCCTTCTCAGAGCCTAGAGAACCAACAATGAATACCTTTGCTGTAAGTGTAATAGAAACTAACTCTTTACAAGTATATAGAATACTTTGTGCATTGTCTTAGATGTTCTGTTCGAATTTGAAATGATGAAATTCACAAGTACAAAATATATTTTTAAGTATTCTTAAGTAGAGCAGATTAATAACGATACTTTTTCGTTCTTTGCATAACATTCTCACAAACTGTAAGACGAACAGAGAATTAAAGCTGTTTTAGTCATAAAGTTTCCCCGTGTAAATTCAGAATATATAATGTGCTATTCACAAGTACTTTAGCGGGTTTAAATAACGATTATGAATTCAGATGACAAATCATAGTTATTCATAGGCATTTGAAATTAACCAACTCTCGATATAACTCTGTATTGTGCATTCTATATTCTGGAATTTGCAGTTGCTAATTGTAAACGATATTAAACATTACAAGTACGGAAAAACAGATATATGCACTAATAGACTTTCTTATTATTACGCTGCATGCAATTAATAATAAAATGAAACTTCATGTTGTATTTTTCTTACAAAAAAAAACTTTTGTAAATTGTGACAATAGTAGAATCACTGAGATTCTCTTTTGGAAAATAGTAATTCAAAGATAAATTAATAAATTTCTGTATTTTCTAGGTTTTGTTCCTGTTGAGCGCCGTTGTAGCCTCATTTTTAGCTATTGGTGCCATCGACTATTATGTAAGTATCTCTTGTTTCATCAATAACATTCATTTGATTATATTTTTCAGTTCTTCTAGACAACAAAATTTAGAACATTTCCTGCATTTAACTTTTCAAAATGTACTGTTTTCTACATATTTTAGTGCTCTAATTTTCAACAGAATTAACGAAGTATTAACCACATAATCGTTTCATGAAAATATTCTAGAAATCCTTCTCTGTACTGATTACGATAATACTTGTGGTTTCTATTGCTGTTAATTATGTTGATATGATTTATCATCGTGTGTTTCCGTAATTGACAGGCCTATCCTAAGTACCAGTTCGGGTACGCAGTGAGCGATCACCTCACAGGAGACAACAAACAACAGACTGAAGTCCGTGATGGCCACGTTGTGAAGGGTCAGTACAGCCTTGTGGAGCCAGATGGCAGTGTCAGAGTAGTTACTTACGGAGCTGATGATGTCAATTGGTTTAACGCTGTAGTGAAGAGGTTGGGTCCAAACCTTCATGCTGGATATGGACTCCACGGTTATGGAGCAGGCTACGGATCACTGGTCAACAATGAAAAATTTTCAAGAATTGAAATGGGTGTTTCTTATGTATTTTGACCCCCTAAGCACGAAAATATTATTAGTTTATGTGTAGCACCCACAGTTTTAAAAATATTTCATTAAATAAAAATTGTTATAATAAGCAATGCTATACATACATATTACGCTTGACAGGAAGATTGTGTCGTTTGTTCCCGCATGTTAAGTTCCCCCAACTGGTACTGTTTAATACTGCGGGCTCGAAACGAATGCACTGGAGTCTTAGGCTCACAGGATCAGCCAACCCCCCCCCTCTTTTTCCTTTACTCGACAAATGTTTAACTTACATGAGAAATGTGATATGAGCCGGAGAATTGGTACAGAGTACCTTGAAAGAGCTTCGTGCAAGGCGTATCGATTGTACACAACATGGCAACAGTGCATCTGACTCATTGTCTATTGTTTCTGAACACCATGTTCTCAGTCGTGAGGAAATGCTTCCTTTGTTTGACTGTTCATTGACGAGTGTGATTAGTGCGATGTAAATATACCTTGTGCTGAGTGTTTCGTTGTCTATTTTTTTATTGGTTCAGTCGTGTTAGTGTTTGTACAATGTCACGGGAATGTTTAAATCATCCAAATAACTTTTGCTACATCTGTGGGGAGTACACTATTAAATCATGCAGACGACATGTGACACCCGTACTTAAGAAATTGTATGATCTTTATTTCGGGTGCAAGTTAGGTGATCAGGATCGAAAATGGGCACCACATATTGTCTGTGTGAACTGTTCGTCTCGTCTGAATGGTTGGATGAAGAACAAAGGTAAAGTTGCAATGCCTTTTGCTATCCCGATGGTATGGAGGGAGCCGACTAATCACGTAGATGATTGCTATTTCTGCATGATTAAAATAGCAGGGATGAAGGGCAAGGATAGAAAGAAGATCAAGTATCCCAACATCAAGTCAGCTATTCGACCCGTAGTGCACAGTTCCTCCTTACCTGTCCCCGTTCCTCCAGAGACATGGTCATTGGAATATGAAACCCAGGTCGATGCTAATACAGACACGGAGAATGAAAGCTCTGATTTCGATTACGAAGAAATGACGCCACATCTCCTGACACAAAACGATTTGAATGATCTTGTTAGGGACCTGAATCTTTCTAAGGCACAAGCTGAACTTCTGGGTTCGCGTCTGAAACAGTGGAATTTACTACAGAAAGATGCTAGGGTTTGTTTCTTTCGAAATCGTCAGGCTGCCTTCACACCATTCTTTGTCATGGAAGACTCACTCTGTTACTGCAATGGTGTGAATGGTCTATTTAATGCTATGGGACTGAAACATATACCAGTGGAATGGCGACTATTCGTTGATGCCTCCAAAACTAGCCTCAAAGCGGTACTCCTGCACAATAGCAATGTTTATCCTCCTATTCCCGTAGCTTATGCCACTAAAATGAAGGAAACATACAGCAGTATGGAACTTTTGTTGAATAAAGTTCAATGTAACATCCACAAGTGGCAAATCTGTGCTGACTTTAAAGTAATTGGGATACTTACAGGATTACAATCTGGGTATACAAAGCATTGCTGTTTCCTTTGTGAGTGGGATAGCCGTGATCGAAAAAGTCACTACGACACAAGGATTTGGCCTGCCCGTACACAAATGGAACCTGGTTGAAAGAACGTAGCAAACGTTCCATTGGTGAACTTGAAAGACATTTTGTTACCACCACTTCGCATAAAACTTGGACTTATGAAGTCATTCGTTGTTGCAATGGACAAAGATGGACCTGGTTTTATGTACTTACGTCAGAAATTCCCTGCGTTGAGTGAAGCCAAAGTGAAAGCTGGTGTGTTCGTTGGCCCTCAAATTAGACGGCTTCTTCACGATCCTGATTTTGTCACAGCTTTGAGCCCTCTTGAACTGGACTGCTGGAATTCTTTCAAAAAACTGTGTTCTGATTTTTTTGGAAACAAGAGAGCAGACAATAGTGATGTGTTTGTCAACGAACTACTACAGTCTTACCTTAATCTCGGTTGTAACATGTCTTTAAAAATGCACTTGAATTCTTTTCCTGCTGGTGCTCTTGGACAAGTCTCCGATGAACATGGGGAACGATTTCATCAGACCATATCTACATTGGAGCAACGCTATCAGGGGCAATGTGCAACAAGTATGATGGCTGACTACTGTTGGACACTACTGCAGGATAGTAGTGGCACCCATAAGAGGCACAGAAAACGTCCAAAAGTAATCTAGGTATGTATGAAAAATATTTCACTAGCATTTTATGGACTTTTGTGTTGATATATTAGTATTTAGAGACAAAACCATATTGTTTGAGCATCATAGAAACCTAAGAGCATTACATAGCGAATAGTACACTTTACACAAAAACTGAGGGTGCTGTGGAAAAACCAATGCCAGATTCGTGTTCAGCAGGTCGAAATACATGGGGATAACCCATTTTGGTGCTCGAAAATTTTACAAAGTTGAATTTTGTAGACCAGTGTTATCTATGTAACTTTAAATTGTAAAGAATATTTATTGTGAAAATGTTATTAAATCTTATTTATCTTACTATTTGTAATATATGTTCCAATAACCAGGTACTTATTTACTCCTTCTATTTATGAACTGATGATTAACATGTCATTTTATAATACTACCTAAACCCTACGTTGTTTTATATTTAAATTTTCGAACATTTACTGAATTTGACTCACTTCTTTTCCGGACGTATTATTAATAATAATAATTTTGGAACAAAATTGGTTCATCTTTTTATTGAAGTTTCATCAATGGGCTAATCTTTCCCCGCCCTTGTTTACAGAAAATCCTATGACGTCCATGATCTAAAGTACACAGCGTTCAGGTGTAGTGATGTTGTTGAATAAGAATATTGTTTTTCACAAGAATGTACAACTGGTATAAATTGGGTATTACATCTGGAAAATATATTAATGAACTTTATGCTTTCGAGATTACATAAACTGAAAATTTATTCTCAAAATTTAAATTGTTTCAACTCAATCAACCCAAACCTTCGGTATGTCCTTGTGCACTGTATGTAGCAAGTAGGCTGAATGTGTACAATCAAAGCAAATGAAAATACTCGTAGATATAAAAACTTTTCCTACTACCATCTTTGCACACAACCGTACAGCACCTAAAAAGAAAATGTTTGTTAAGTGTAGCTGAGAAGAAATATTTTTACTACTTGCATTATTATTGTTGCTACAGTTTCTACTAAAGCGTTGCAGAAAATCTACAAGAAGGCTAGTTTGATAAAAGAGAGACAGAGAGAAAGAGAGAGAGAGAGAGAGAGAGAGAGAGAGAGAGAGGAAGGGAGGGAGGGAATAAAATGGAGAAAAATGGAAAAAGATTCTCGATATAAAATCCGATGTAATTTACTGATAGATTTTCTTTATTTCATGTCACGTTTCTTCTACTTTTGGATAATCTTGACGAAAGGGATGAATGATGATGTGAATAAAGAGACAATCGCAAACACATATGTTCGACCCAACACGAAACCCACAGAGGATTATACTGGCTGTTGGTAGACACGCTGGATCCTCGCTAGTCTGCAAAATTCAGTTCAAGGTGTACTACGCAGAAGGGAGATTGACATTTTGGATTCTTCGCATGAAGTCAAGCCAAAAAACACTCCAGAAATACAAGTCCTTTTCTGGTTCAGAGAGTCTTTACATCTTAACATGGTTTTGTACATCAGATTCAAAACAATTACACATAATTTATTCATTTGCAACAGTGACGGCAATTATGTGGGCGTGGGGGACAGTTGTCCCCCCCTCACAATTTTTACGGTCTGTAATGCTAAGCCTTGTCTTCCGAAAAACGAAAACTGTCCTTGCTTCCTCTCCCCGTTTTTTACACCCAATCGCCGCTTTTTATTTCGAATGCATAGGCAACTTATTCTGCAAACACATAGAGGTAACACAACCAACGAATAAAGTATGTGGAAGTGTTCATAACAAGATTTTTTTGTTAGAGAATGAATTTGGATAGTTCAATTTCATGGGAAATAATTCAACTTCTCCCCCTTCAGTAGTTGCTTTGAACTCTCGTCGGCTGGAAAATACTTAATTTGCTTAAGAACATAATATTTTTTATTAATGGTGATAAGATTCCTCTACACTAAATTTCTAAGGGAGAGTATTAGGGCGATACCCCCCCCCCCCAGTGCACACGCCTAAGGTCATAAGCTGCAAGTAGGAAACGATAAGACTAGAACTAGAATTACTTTGTAAACAAGTTGTATCTACGTTTCTAGTTTGCAATACGCTCTCTGTTTAATTACTTCTTCACCAATAATGATGTGGTAATATATTGTAATCACAGCTTGTACGTATGTCAAATTATTTGCGAGAAAATTGGTCTTTATTGTCTCCATTGAAATGCTATGATATAGACAAAAATGATTATACAGTGGTTTTTAAAGTCCTGCAGGATTCTAAAAAGCTATAATTATTAAAGTAATAGGTTTAATACAACGAAATATTGTTTTTTACACAGAGGAAACTTTAAAATTAATGTTTGACATGGTTTTGTTCATCGCCAGATCTCCAGCATGGCACCATTCACGTCCAAACACTCTTGCAATTTTCGTTTGAATCCGAGAATTGCGTTCTGAATGCGGAATGTGTGAATCATATCACGTATCTTGATCGAAGCTCTAAAAACCTCTGCTGCTATTCTAAAATTGGTGTTTTTGCCTTTGGGAGGGCATTTAGAGACAAGTCATCCAAGGACGCAGGAAACTTTCAAGTAAGGAGAAGCGAAATGAGTGGTGTAACGCCAGGCAGATCACTATCAACACATAGTGCTGACGGGGTTTCGTCTGCGCGAACACCAAATGGTTTAGTGTTACGATGGTGTTGCTGGTACAGAGAGCCAGCCTTCTTTCGCCTGAGACGGTGTCATATGACGGATGGGAGTGCATCTAGCGAACATGGAGGAAATAATTCAGGATAAGCAACTGTCTTCGCGCAGAGACGTATATTATAGTTTGATTCTATTCTTTCACTGCATATTGAAAATGGTAAGATTTTTAAACCATTATTATGCTTTTTGTGTTTGAAATCACAGAAAACTATGGTAGATACTGGTAAATATGACACGCCAAGAGTTCCCGATTTTTTAACGTCACTCTTAACAAATGAAAAAAAATGACAATAACAAAGATAATCATTGCAGTGTTTAAGAATCCTATTGCATTCACCTACAAAAAAATACACCAGGTTTTAAAGAGTACTGAAAACTGGTTACAAATTCTTAAAATATAATAAGAAAATCTTCATTCAATTGCGTGCGTAAGATAAGAAACGAGAGCTTTCCCGATGGCGCAGTGGTATCGTCGTTGTCTTGTAATCAAGGCGTCCAGGGTTCAACTCCCGGTGGAGGCACATAATGGTTCCGATCCCAATTTAAACTGTAGGCCAGTCTCGATTAGCCGTACTGTGGATAAATTGGACTTAAAACATCAACTCAACCAAAAGATAAGAAACGAAATCGAAATGTGGAAACTATATAATAAAAGTTGCTATAAAACAAAATTTAGAAATTTTAACCCCAGAAGAGGAGAATTACAAAACTTTGAAGACAGCAATAATCCATTTCATTAATTGAAAAAATGAGGTGAAAGAAAGATTAATTTCTTACCTTTTAATGCTCTTAAAATATCAGATTGTAGTTATAAACATATTCTTAATTTTTTTCAATCAGTATAAATGAATACAGGAAATTACACCACAGTTGACTTATTTACCTGCTCTGCATTCATATTTCCTTCAAGATTCATTATTGACTTAGCTTAAGTTAAACATAATGTCCAGTATACATTACAGTGACGTCGATTTCAGATCCTGGGAGAAGGACATCCAGTTTAGTCTATGACGTCGTTTTGAGATCCTTGGAGAAGGGCTTCCAGTTTAATCTATGACGTCGCTTTCAGATATTTTGAGAATGACTACCATATTAGTCTATGACGTCGTTTTCAGATCCTTGGAGAATGACTCCCATTTTAGTCTATGACATCGCTTTGAGATCCTTCGAGAAGGACTTCCAGTTCAGTCTATGTCGTCACTTTGAAATTCTTCGAGAAGGATTTCAGATTAGTTTATGACGTCGCTTTGAGATTTTTTGGAGAAGAACATCCAGTTTAGTCTATGACGTTGCTTCGAGATGCTTTGAGAAGAACTTCCAGTTTAGTCTATGACGTCGTTTTGAATCCTTGGAGAAGGACTTCCAGTTTAGTCTATGATGTCGCTTTGAGATCCTTGTAGAAGGATTTCCAGTTCAGTCTATGACGTCGCTTTGAGATATTTTGGAGAAGGACATCCAATTTAGTCTATGACGTCGCGTTGAGATTTTTGAAGAAGGACATCCAGTTAACCTATGTCGTCGCTTTGATGTTCTTTGAGAATTACTTCCAGTTTAGTATATGACGTTGCTTTGAAATCCTTGGAGACTGACTCCCAGTTTTTTCTACGACGTCACTTTGAGATCCTTCGTGAAGAACTTCCAGTTTAGTCAATGTCGTCGCTTTGAGATCCTTCGTGAAGAACTTCCAGTTTAGTCAATGTCGTCGCTTTGAGATCCTTCGAGAAGGACTTCCAGTTTAGTCTATGACGTCGCTTTGAGATCTTTTGGAGAAGGACACCCAGTTTTGCTATGACGTCTCTTTGAGATGCTTTGAGAAGAACTTCCAGTTTAATCTGTAACGTCGCTTTGAGAACCTTGGAGAATGACATCCAGTTTAGTCTATGACGTCGCTTTTAGATCCTTCGAGAAGGACATCCAGTTTAGTCTATGACGTCGCTTTGAGATTTTTGAAGAAAGATATACAGATAAAATATGACGTCGCTTTGAGATTCTTCGAGAAGGACTTCCAATTTAGTCTATGATGTTGCTTTGAGATCTTTGTACAATGACTTCGAGTTTAGTCTATGACGTCGCTTTGAGATACTTTGAGAAGAACTTCCACTTTAGTCCGTGACGTAGCTTTGAGATCTTTGAAGAAGGATGCATCATCAGAACCCTGAAAGTACTTCGCTGCTACCGAAAACCAAGATGACTTAAAAATGTTTTCGATATAGAAGTTTATTGAAATACAAACTGAAAGGACATAAAACATAAGAGCAGAGCTACTGAGGCAAATAAAAAAACAAACAAAAAAAAAAACAGGAGAGTACGAATGAAAATTTGACAATTAGAGGTCAGGTACAAAATATTAGAGAAAAATGTAGGCACCGTGAAGTTCTTTCTACCGCATTAAAGATCCATGAAAAATATGCTTCAAACGTTAAAGCCTCCATATTGTTTAATTTGGTAGGAAATTTTCATAAGAAATATCACAACACTGAATAACTGAAATTCCCTTCACAAGCAAATAGCTTAGCATAGACGTGCAAACTGGGGGTGCCTGCGTGTTTATTGTGATCTTTTCACTATTGTTATTAAATGAAAATTGTTGATTAAAATTCCATACTCAAAGTTTATTTTACAAAACTCGTATTTCTTATTAATCATCTTAAATACTATGTTTGCTTATTTTTATAAAATTGTGTAATTCAAGATTAAACACAATAATGCGTATGTGCGTGCGAGTTATCAACGTAGCCAATGCACAGATTTAATCAATATTATCTCCGCGGAACTGAAAATTAATAACTAGAGCACCAAATTTTATTCTGTGAAAATAGTCTGTAAATAAATTGTGTTCAAAGGATTGCATGATATTATTCACATAACCTTTTATGTTTTGTGCTCATTGAAGTTATTTTTATTAGATTTTATGTTCAGTTCCTTCCAGGATAAGGCAAAAATTATTTTGTTATAAAATTCTGTTCTGTATAAACTTTATAACAATTTATTCATTAAATTTTAAATTGGCAGAGAAAAATTAAAATATCACTGTCTGCAATATTGCAGTACAAATAGATATTGAGAGAAAAATGAAACTAAGAGTTTACGTCTGTATCTACAAGACCTGACAACTTGAACAGCACTTTGCAGACTAATTAGTCTCTAGCGTCTGGACAAATGGCCATTATAATCTATGGGATTTGTGTGCTGTCGATATGTGTTTGTGGTTGTTCCTTGATAGACTTCATCTTATCACCATTTATCCTCACCTTCATAATTAAGCAAAAGTGGCAGAAACACGAAGAAAAACCATACAATCTATGAGTCGTGAACAATTGAAAAACCGGGAAAATATTTCTTGAGACAATATAATTTTTTTATCAGTGGTGCTCGATGATTACTAAAATCGAAAGCCGAGATTTAACCTAATAATCAGATATGCAAGGAATTTCGTTGCGTTCCTATCAGCTTTCATAAAGAGTTTGAATTTTCTCTTCCGTTCTGTTCAGTATATAACTTGCAGGCTCAACGTATTTCCATCGCACTCTGACGGTAGCTTTCTCAGAGCATAAAGAACCAACAATGAATACCTTTGCTGTAAGTACCATTGAAACTAACTCTTTACACGTACATATAATACTTTGTGTATTGTTTTAAAAATTCTGCTGTAATTTGAAATGAAGAAGCTCAAAAGTACAAAATCAATTTTCATGCATTTTTAAGCAGACCACATTAATAAGGATACTTTTTGTTCTTTGCATAACATTCTCACAGACCGTAAGAGGAACGAAGAATTACAGCTGCTTTTGCTATAAAGTTTCCCGAGTAATTTAAGAAAATATAATATGCTATGTGCTAATAGCTTTAGCGCGTTAAAATAACGATGATGTTTACAAATATCAAATCATATTTATTCAGAGGTATGAGAAATCAACTAACTCTAGATATAACTCTGTCTGGTGCATTCTATTTTCTGACATCTGTAGTTAATAATTGTAAACGATATTAAATGCAACAAGTTAGGAAGAATCAGATAAATGTACTAATATAATTTCTTGTCATTACGTTGTTACAATTACTAATAAAATGAAGCTTCATGCTGTAGATTATTTTAGAAAATAAACTTAAGCAAATTATGACAATAGCAGAGTCACTGAGATTCTCGTTTAGTTCCTATTCAACGATCATAGTATTGAAAAGTATATAAAAAATTTAATTTAATTTCTAGATATTGTTCCTGTTGAGCGCCGTTGTTGCCTCATCTTTAGCTATTGGTGCCATTGACTATTACGTAAGTATATTTTATTCCATCAATAAAATTCACTTTATGATATTTTTCAATATCTGTAGATAATAAAATTGAGAACATTTTCTAATGCTACCTGCATTTAACTTTTCAATATGTAAGATTTTCTTCATATTTTAGTGGTCTAATTTACAGTATATTTTACAAATCTTACTTTTCAACAGAAATAACGAAAGATTAACCACATAATCGTTTTATGAAAATATTCTAAAAATCCTTCTCTGTAGTGCTTACGTATAATACTTGTGGTTTCTATTGCTATTAATTATGTTGATATTAGAGTATGTTTCCTTAATTGTCAGGCCTATCCTAAGTACCAGTTCGGGTACGCAGTGAGCGATCACCTCACAGGAGACAACAAACAACAGACTGAAGTCCGTGATGGTCACGTTGTGAAGGGTCAGTATAGCCTTGTGGAGCCAGACGGCAGTGTCAGAGTAGTTACTTACGGAGCTGATGATGTCAATGGGTTTAACGCTGTGGTGAAGAGGTTGGGTCCAAACCTTCATGCTGGATATGGAGGCTATGGCCTGCTTGGTTAAATTATCTATGTAACTTTAAACACTTAAATTGTAAAGAAGATTTATTGTGAAAATGTTATTAAATATTTATGAGTTTAAATCTTAGTATTTGTAATTATGTTCCAATAACCAGGTACTTATTTACTCCTTCTATTTATGAACTGATGATTAACATGTCATTTTATAATACTACGTACGCCTTACTTTGTTTTAAATTTAATTTTTCGAACATTTACTGAATACACACTTCTTTTCCGGACGTATTAACCATGTAAGCAATGGACGCGTAACTTTGCTACAGCTATTGGAAGCAAGATGTTTTTCTATGGAACTAAAATTAATTTAGTTTTGTGGATTTTCACTTTATTGTTTCGAAAAACATGCTGCTCATCACACAACTGTGCATTTTTATTTCTCTGCTTAGTTAATTAACAGTTTCAAATTACAAGAGAGTTATGTAGTTGATTTAATCATTTTTAGCAGCAAACAAAAATATTTAACTTTCTTTTTATTTAGCGTGACTAGTACTGCACAATACTTGTTACATATCTTTATATTCCGTTCTATCAACTCGTAGCACATAAGCCAAATTACATGTCACCAATTACTTATTTTCCGAACAGGTGTTCTCGGGTTACCAACCAGGTTAGATTGGAGTTAGCTTAGGAAGTTTCGAGCGTATATATTGCTCTCATCATCAGGGAATATAGAAATGGAGACCAATGTGGGGTTAAATATGTGACAGTTATGGTGCGGAATTTGGGTTCTGTCTTCTTATTGGCTCGCTCTGGATCCTGTTGTTCTTATTGGCTGCAGCATTGTTTTTACGGAGGAGCGAATTCCATGCGTGACTGAGCTGGAGTCCCACGTCTCTGTTGAGATTGGTGCTTTCCCGTGATATGGCTATGGCTTCTTTTACTCGTCGGTCCCAGTACCCGGCACATTTGGCTATTATTGTTATGTCAGAAAATAAAACCCTGTATCCCTCTGTGATGCTCTGTTCTGCAAGTCCTGAATTTTCAGGTTGGAATAATCAGATGTTGTTCTAATTTTCATTGCTTCGTACACTCGCAAGGAATACTGTATACTCCTGGAATTCGTAGCTCCAGATTATCCTTGACTGAGCGGAGAAGAGCCTTAGTCTTGAGTGGTGGTCTATGGATGGTCTTCACTCCTTATCTTGCGAGAATTCTACTTAATTTCCCAGATGTGTGCCCAATAAAAGGTAAAACTGTTGTAGTGGGACGTTCTCCTGTGTTGCTGCTAGCAGGGGGGCTATGTGGTGAGGCGACCACATCCCCATGTTCGGCTGGTCCGGGAGGTGAAGTATCGGCCTTCTTTTAGGACCACACTGTTGTCCAGGGTTGGTTCCGCTAAGATGTCACTGCCTTGTTGATTGCCCTGTTGATGTCCCTGATGTTGTATGCATTCTGTTGTAGCGTGGTTCTAGGATGATTGAGTTCTGATTGTAGGTTATCTTCGTCCGAAACGGTTACTGCTCTGTGGGCTAGTGTGTTGAGAACCGCAAGACATTGAGCCTTGTGGTGAAAACTATGGGATTTCTGTATACACCTTGCCCGAGTGTCCCATCTGGTTTGCGGCGGATTAGGATGTCCAGGAACGGGAGGCAGCCATTTTCTTCTGTCTCCATAGTAACTTGATGTATGAATGGCGGGTGTTCAGGAATTCAAGGAAACTATGTAATGCCGGTCGTCCATGTGGCCAAACGACGAATGTGTCATCCACATATCTGTAGAAGCAGGATGGCGGATGCAGTGCGTCCTTCAGGGTTTCGTGTTCAAAATGCTGCATGTAGAAATTCGCTATGGCCGGTGAAAGTGGTAAACCCATGGCCACTCCGTCGGTTTGTTCATAATATTTACCGTTGTAAAGGAAATATGTTGAAGTGAGTGTGTGGCGAAAGAGGTCTACTATGGCCGGTGGAAAGTGGCTCCCCAGAAGTTCAATGTGTCTTTCACCGGAACTCTTGTGAACAAGGACACAACGTCGAAGCTGACGAGGATGTCGTTTTCGGAAACCTTGAGTTTCTTCAGTTCCTGGATGAATTCAGTTGAGTTCTTTACATGATGTCCACATTGTCCGACTAGAGGTTGAAGCAGGGATGTGAGGTATTTAGCAAGGCTGTAGGTAGGACTGGCTGTAGCACTTACAATGGGCCTCAAGGGGACCCCTGCTTTGTGTATTTTTGATAGGCCATATAATCTGGGAGGCTGGCTGCCATGGGCTTTCAGGTGTATGCTGATGTCTTCAGTTAAGCCGGATTTCTTGAGAAGGCGGCTTGTTTTCAGCTCCACCTATGCGGTGGAGTCCCTGGTTAGTTTTCTGTAAGCGTGGTCACTTAGAAGTTCAGTGATCTTCTCCTGGTAGGCTGCCGTAGGTAGTAGCACTGTCGCGTTCCCTTTGTCCGCCGGTAGAATCGTGATGTCAGGGTCTGAACGGAGTGATTTCAGGGCTGTTCTTTCAGTTCTGGTAATGTTGGATTTGGTAGTACCGCTCTCCTGAGGGTCCGGCTGACTTCATGGCGGACTTCTTCTTTGGTATCTAAAGGCAGGCCAATAACAGCTAGCTCTATACCGGAAATTATATCCTCGGTGGGTAAGGCTTTTGGTGTCGGAGCAAAATTCAGTCCCTTGTTCAATATTTATTTATTTTCTTCCTCAAGCAAGAATTAATATTAAAATCATGCTACACAATACTTGCACAAAATGTTAAAAATCTGTTACAATACCGATAAATATGTTTCTATTCGATTTGCAAACATACTTACCATTTCTGTCCATGCATTATATTATTTAACATTCAGTCTTCTGTCATAATTTTTAGTTATGGTAATTCAGTTTTACTCCGTATCTAATTTGAGAAAAAATTATGTGATAAATTTGAACGACTCCACTTTTTAAAATTTTGAATTCCAGTTTTGAACTTTGTTCACTAAGAGCTTTAGAACAAGGATGAGAAACTTATCAACGCTCTAATGTTGACTTGAATGACCTCAAACAATCAAATGTGAAACATGTGCCACATGTGAATATAATGTGTAAATATAAATGAAACAATTCTGTAACTATGTATGAGTGACTGTAGATGAACTTCAGAGGTATCACTTACAAGATGAATGTGTAGCATACTCGGATAATAGATATTATTTATATTATTTGTTGCATAAAATACGTAAATAATAATATTGAATAAAATGACTCCTTGTATGAAGACTAGGGTTTATGTGTACGTTAGGTATCCTGAACCGGTCGTCGAGATTATTTAGTCGGGAACTACCAGTAGCGTCTGTGCCGGGGTAAATGAAAATAAAGTTCATCGTTGCGCTTCTAGGTGTAAGTTTCCTTGGAACTTGGTTCCTTCCACTTGACAGTATTACTTATCAACAATTGCCTATAAACTATTCCACTGTTCATAGTGTATTATGAAGGCTCGGAGAAAGTCAATTAATGAATGAGTAAATTATTTTAAACTCTATTGACGCCTAAATGAAGCGATCAGCCTCCAGATGTCTTATACTAATAATACATCTTCACGTAATGTACCAGATAAGTATGGTAACCCTCCCTCCTACACTCTTTGCCCCAATTATGTATAGACATATGATAGCCGGTAAGTCTCAAACTGTCCTGAAACTTTCAAACTCAACGAAAGTGTGCGTTTCAACAATTCTCCTATGTAAACTTAATGTCTAGTCTTGTAACAAGGGAAACTGAAGCCAAGAAAATCCTTACAGTAAAATATTCTTAATATTTTTAGACTATACGTATATATTTGTAACGACAGATTCTCTTTTTTCGTCACTTGAGGCCCTGCTAATGGTACTACAGTTGAGGATGGGATGGACAGCTGGTTTGAGGTAAGTATTGTCTTCTTTCTTCATTAACTTTTCTGGAGCACTGTTTAATGAATGTAAGACGTTTTACCTTGTTTTCTTCATTACAGGTTAGGGTGTATCGAAAAAAACTTTTTTTCGAAATGTTAAGGTGGCTAGTGCGGAAAAGTGGCCATTTGTGACCAAAAACACGTCTGATTTTTTAAAAGATTTTTTGGAGGTCGTTTAGGTGGCGCGCATCGACCTTGAAGTTTTGATAGTGATTTGGTTATGCAACACGCACAACAATTTCACAAAAATGTTATTATTTGGCTAATTCATGTCTTTTTTTCTGCATTATGGTCGTTTATTGTTTTGTTTATGGCAAATATGTTACATTCGTGCCTTAGGGGTGGTTTCCTATGCTGTTTACGTATGCTTTTGGTCAAAAATTGTCAATTTGAGGCTAAAAATTCCATTTTTTCTATTGATGGTTTCCAATTGGTTTCGACTTTGTGTTTTATTCGAAAGTTTTCCGATATAAAAGACTAAATAAAATATTTTGGCTTTTTAATTGCTAACAGTTCCTCAATTACTGTCCAGCGCTTCGCTTATTTTCATAGCTTATTATGCTTTGAAAATAACCCAGAGCTCACCACGAGGAGGTGGCTTGACTGCGAGCTCCACCCACCCAAATTATGTTGGCAAACATAATGTTACTGAGGGGCAGGCCAAGATTTTCTTCTAGTTTTCTTCTTGAACTTTATAGTCACTTTTTGTTCGAAATGCCGGCATATGTTCTCTAGATTCCAATTTCGCTTTGATGTGGCCACCGAAAACGGAAGAAGCAGCCTCTGTGATAATTTTCACAAGTCGCTCCACTCCTAGCGTGTGGCAGGGGAAGTCTTGAATTTCCGCTATTATTTTGTTTTTAATGTAGTCATCTACTTCTTCATTTGTAATATTATTGGTCAACGGAGGCTCGTGGAGGGAGCATGAAGCCCAATCAACCATGTCATAGTATTGGTCTGCATTAAAATTGATGGTTGGGAAAACAAAAGTGCGAATTCTTTTGCCTTTTTTCAATCCTCTTGCTTTCTTAATTCTTTGCCAACCAAGACTTCTTATTTCTGGGTTTTGGTCGGTTATTAAAGCCAGCAGGAGATTTTCAGGATGGGCGAAGAATGCGTTTCGTTGAATGACCCTATTAATCAGATCTCTCAAGTGGTGTGGGAGAACTCGGGACAACTGGATCAAATTCCAGAGGTGTCGGGCTCCGTCAGTTATCGATGGTTCCTTCTTGATCCTAAACCACACCGGTTCGTACACCTTCATTATGTAGTATGTGTGGTTTGGGATCAAGAAGGAACCATCAAGTCAGGATTCCAGGCAGTTTGAGGCGAGTGCTGTTCTTCCTTTATTCTAATTTTGAATATGGAGGCTTCAGAAGGCTTAATTCGGGTTCTGCATGTGTTCGATGGGACAGCGTTGTTTTGGCCTAGAGGACAAATTCCCTATCACATGCCAGCCACTCTTTTCCCGTTCCTGTAATAGTAGTTTCGTTTCAAAATATCCCTTACCTGAAAAAAATCCGATGCTGGTTAGCGAATTGGCATCGCTGTAAGGTTTTACCTCAGTTATAAAACGAAGACTTCCCTGTCCACGCTTGGGTTTGGAAGCTACTCTAAATACGTCACCGATTTCCTTCAGGCCCTGGTCAGGGAAGATTTTAACCGATGAAGCCTGGTGGTAGCTTTAAAGGAAAGGAGCCCATTCCCATGTACTATCGTTTTCTCCCGCGGTCGTTATTTGAGAGTGAAGCATCAGTCACATTTGCTAGTCGATAATTTCCTGTATTTAATCTGGGCTTCGGAGATAGACTAGCTAGCCTAGAATATACGCGCCTGGTTCCATGTTTACAGATATTCGTCGAAAACGTATATACTTGCACAAAATATTCAGTCATCAACCTATTGCAATGAGTAACTGTGAATTGAACTCCATCTAGTAATCAAGTTTTATATTTTCCTTGATCCATACGTTCGTTGACATATTTTACAATAACCCGAAACGATCACACCGACATTCTTCAGGCTTTCTCTCTTTAGTATATCATGTATCAGGAAGTTTGATTCGTGTTTCCAGTGGCCCAACCACAAGGGGGGGTGATTGCCCCCCAACCTTGGACTGAAATGAATTCTAGGGGGGGCAAGGGGGGGAAACATTTTCGGCCAAGTGTACATGCAGGGGGCAATTACCTCCCAACAACTTCAAATTTTATGCAAATAAAAATACTTTCCGTAAATTTTTCTTCCTCTCTTCGCTGGCAATCCCTGCTTTTCTTAGTCTTATCAAGTTCAGGGCCGTAGCTAGGGTGTGGCAGGAGTCGGCCCTGGGCACCGAACGATCTAAATGAAAATAAGTTGTAAGATTGATTGATTGATTTTTGGTTTAAAGTCCACTTTACGCACATAGAGTCTACCTACAGTTTAAAGTGGGATCCGAACCACTGTGCCATGTGCCTACACCTGGTATCGAACCTGGGACCCCTTGATCACAAGGCGACAATGTTACCACTACACAATCTGGGAGGCACAAAAGATGTAAAAGAGAGAATGCATTGCCGTCCTGTGAAATTATTTGCACCCTATTAAATCAATGTTGATTACAGCCTGCAAAAAAAAAAAAAAAGAAAATTGGATCCAAAAATAATTCATATCTTTTGTTAGAAAACAAATGCTTTAGCACAAACTTCTACCCCCTCTTTGCATAATGTATTTATAAGGGTAATAACAACTTTGATACTATCACTACCACCACCACCACCACCACCACCACCACTACTACTACTACTACTACTACTACTACTACTAATAATAATAATAATAATAATAATAATAATAATGTTGGTCCCGGGTTTGAATCCCGGCTTGGGCATGGATGTTTGTGAGTGTCCATTCATGAATGTCATCCCCATTTTCGCAAATTAGCCAAAAGTGGCACAAGAAGCGAAGTATAATAAACATTATTATTATTATTGGAATTATTATTAATAAAATTATTATTATTGCTATTATTATTATTGTTGGTACGTTTATCTTGGTACTTGCCTCCCCAGACAAAAAATCGTGGTTGCGCCTCTGCGTGTTTCCACTTGCGTATTTGATTTAAACGATGTTTACACACATATTGACTACTCTACATATATATTCTATTGTGTTAGAAATGTATAAATTTCGGCTTGCTTTCCTCTCAGTATTTGCCATGATTTTTCGTCTAATCAATGTATTGAAAGATATGCATCATCTTCGGTTAGTGGTTCTTGTCTACCATGTGACTGAACTAGTATCTAGTCACATGTTCACCGTTGATGGCATAGATCTCAGTTCGATTTTATCGAATACGAGAAATAGACATTTTGTTTCACCAGCAAGGTGAAAGTATTCCAAAGTATTTTTGCTTTGAAATGAAACGGAATCATATGTGAAACAAATTATGTGAATACTCATTAAGTTTATTAAGTAGTCGATTGTGGAAATGAACCACATTAAGGTAAGATGGGATTCTAGTTTACCTTGATGTACAGATGCATGAAAATTCAATATCCTGCTTAATTCTGTTCGAAATGTTGCGATTTTCCCTTTCTCTCCAATAAATATTTAACCCCGATTTTCTCTTCCAATAAACGTGTAACTGTCGCAACATATAAAAGTTTGTTGTTCTATACTACTAAACCACTAGATCAGTAACAAGTCAAATGTTCGTCATCGAACCTTACCACTACTCCAGAGAAATATTTCACAGAAGACAAAGGTAGAAGTGAACTCAGGAAATTTCGTATTTCAGAAAGGAGATAAAAAGGATAACGTATAGATAAAATGCTTGATTGGAACACGAAAACTTAGTTACCATCAAAAGTGTTTAATGTGACAGTTACGGGCCATTTCATGATTTTGTGACACTTGCACTGATTTCTCATATCTATTACATGTTTTACATATCGCTGTAAAGCTTTAATTCTGCAGTGTTTGAATATGGAAACAGTTTTTCATTCAAGATTTCGACTTTGATGTACAATGTCGTTGAAATAAGCTCATCTCAATATCAAGGATGTTTCTGACTTTAGATTTAAAAAATGATAAGGAAAAAGAAAAATAATAATTGCAATGTATTACTGGTCAAATAATATGACATGTATGAACTCTGTAAATGCCCTAATGGAAGAAATCTTGCGCTGCTAGCTGTTAGTTTGAGGGTCTTGAATGTGCATCTTATCGATGTTACGTTAATCACGAAAAAATCATATCTTAAAGCTTGTTAGAAAAAATAAACAAGGAATCAGCAAAACTCTTATACCAAAGTTCCAAAGTTAGAGCCTAAATATAACCAACAAATGACCTCATAAACTATATTTGGAAATATTGATCCAAAGCACCAATTAAAGCTGTGACTAACGTAACCAGATCAAAGTAACTAACACGACCTAAGTAGACAGCCTTTACAACATTGTTATGTTAGTCACATTTGCTGGCACTATGCGTAAAAGAATGGGCTAACTGTTGCCATAAGTATTGAATTATATGAATTGATGTTTTAAGTCCACTTTATGCACAGGACTGGACCTACAGTTTTTAAAGTAGGATTCGATCCACCGTGCAATGTGCCTCCAACAGGCAGCGAACCCGGGTCCCCGTTGATTAATAGGCGACGACATTACCACTACAGCATTAACTAATAGGGAAGCCTTAGTGTCATAGGTACATAGTAAACACAATGCTAAAGTGTAGCTCACAGTTGCTACCAAAGCTGGGACATTAGAAGATTTTTTATTAAAATATTCCACATGTTAGTGCCATTCAATAAGTCTGCTAAGTAAGGGCAGTGGGGCGTGTGAGGGTATTCTTGTATCGGAAAACAAGGGACCAAATACCAATCACTGGAACCATATGAGGCGTGGCGATACGAAGGGCGAACTCAACAAACGTGCATTGTGAGGGAAATGCATTTCAAGTTGTCAGGCACAGTGTGAACTCCACAAAGAAATTTGGAAATCACGCATGAAACATTCCGATCTACTGTTACCGAATTTTTGTGAAGTTCACACTGTGCCTGACAACTTGAAACGCATTTCCCTCACAATGCACGTTTTTTGAGTTCGCCCTTCGTATCCGCAATACCTGATATCACTTGCCACAGAACAGTTAGAAGTGGACAATGCAAGTAAGCCAAGCGTCAGGTTAACCTTGCAGCAGGTTTTATGTATCAATCCGCGCGGGAACTGAGCACAGAATCTTCCGTGCCAGTCTTGCCTCAACCGCCGAGCTGCTTACATCGCAGACACTGAGAAAATCTACAGTATTGCCAACCGCACAACACATCAAAACCCGCATGCATGTCAAGCGGAATATATTTGTGTTTCTTTTTGTCTCCTGAAACATAACATTTTAGAAGTACTTTCGGCGCATAAATTATTTTAAAAAATGTGTCATTACTTAATATAAATGCGAAATATCTTCGAAACATGAGAGTATTTTTCCCAGGGGGGCAAACAAGTCACATTTCCCCCTAAAGAGTGTAGTTCCCTAATAACATTGCTTAAATTTGAATTTATTGTGTTAATGCAATATAATTAACATATTATTGTGGCTAAAATGAAATTATATGTGTGAAATACATAATTTTTGGTTGACTTTCATTTTCCAGGGAGGGAACGGCCCCCTTGCCCCTCCTTCCGGACGCCCATGAGCATGTGTGTATATTTAGAGCACGCAAAAATAAAAAATAAACAAAAATATAAGTAAACAACGACAGGCCCTCTTGAATTTAATGACAAATTATTGTTTTTGGTTTATAAAAAAATACGTTTATGAAAACCTTTGTTACTGTAAAACACACCCACTTCAAGTTATACCAGCCAAAAAAAAGTATGATTTGTTATTGTGGATATATACAATCAGGTGCATTGTCTGCTGCTATTATTCTGGTTACAATTTATGAATCACTTCACTAAACCAGGATTCAAATCTTGGTCTGTCCATTTCTTGCTAATCATCCATCCCTTTCCTTGCACGGAACAGTAAATATATGCGCCTTCAACAAAGACGTCATTGCCGTCAGTAGGTGAAACAATAAGCCTCCCCCTTCCCCTCTCCCTTTCTCGTCGGTTTCTTCAGCCCTGGCGGTGGTTTTGCATGGTGATATATATATAATAAAAAAAATCAATATAACGCCCACGCCCCTCCCAGAGTTAAAGCACGTCTGGTCCAAATAATAAACATGTTTCTTCTCACGGTGATATCTTTTAATACCGGGGACATTCTTTTGTAGTCAAACAACAAACAATCGTTTCCTCTTCCTAAACTCAAACCGCAAATCATTCAACACCCGGGATACAGTTCGTGCGCCCATTGACGGCAAATCACCTCACGGCCTGTTTTACTTTGATCTTGTTTCCGTAAGGAGGATTATGCATTTTAAACAACTTGCTTGATTTGAAGAGCTTTTCCCTTTGGATGAAGCCCACAATAACACTCGCTGAACAGGAAACCTTGCTTGATTCAGCTATTCTCGCCGCTGTATAGCACGATTATTAATCACAATAAACATAGGGTTAAAATAGTGGGATGTGCAACACTGGTTTCACGGATTCGACGCGCTCTGCAACGTATTCAGTCTTGCTCGACTCGCACTTGGGCTTCAGGGATTCCTGAGCTCAATACAAACTCCAGTTGGCGAATCTGCGGATCCAAGTTCGTCTGCACAGTGATTGCAACCGATCAAGTCCACACCTGCTAATGGATGTATTATTTTGTCTGTATTTTACAAATCAAATAACTGTGTTCTTGCAAGTATGCAGTTGTGTCGGAATAGAACCCGTCTCAGTGGAACTATATTCTTGCGCGCACGTTTGGATCTACATATGCGAAAACCTGCTGCAAGGTTAACCTGACGCTTGGCTTAGTAAGGGTTCTATTGCCAGAAAACTGATGCATACTTTAAGTCCCGGTGACTGATGTGTTGTGTCATGTGATGATTACCAAGGTAGGTGGTTATCCCTGATATAGTCAGTCCAGAATAAAATACGAGCGTAAATACGTTATGAGCAGAGCTGGCTGATACTTAAAGTGGGCATAAATTTGTTACAGTGATTTGCTGAATTTCTAGAATCTGATATTTTGTGATTTCAGTCTTCATTTGTTCAGTACACTGCAGAAAAATATTCATTAGATTTGGAGAATAGTCACATTTGTTTCTCTTGCAATGCCGTTTTTGTTTCACTATGTGTGACAAGATATGTTACGTTAGTCACAATGAATAAACAAAGGAATTACAAAGTGAGTAAGCGTTATATTTTACTGTACTTACGATACACCTCACACCAAGCACTATATCCAATACTTTCCATGAGCTATCTAGGTGTCTGTACTTATAATATACTGTGCATATGCCCTAACATGCTGATAGTTACGTTAGTCACAATGGAATGACCCTTACTTGTTTCGAAGTTCACTTCATATTAGGATATGGTTTTGATGACGTAATTCACCTATATATATATATAATTGCTAGGATTATCGGAATAACAGGTAAGATATGTATATTAATATATTTATTGAAAGACTCGGTACATTAGAACTTATCTTTTAAACTTCAACCGAGGTAGCCCAAGCCAGCGCCGTAGCCCAGACCGAGACCATAGCCTCCGATCCCAGCGCCGATGCCGTAGCCTCCGTGGGCAATCACAGGGTGGCTCAGGAGAGACAGCTGGTTGTGGTTCTGGTGGCTGACGCCGGTAATGCCAATGGGAACAGCTAGAAGAAAGATATAGAGATTAAAATATTATTTGTTATATGTATGAAACTTGATAATATTGATACGATAATTGTAATAAATTAATTTTACTTCAATTACTTTGATTTTTGTAGGTTGTGACTATAATAAGTATGTGTGTGAGTGGTGTCGCACTAGTTCCTCATTCTTGCTTAATTGGATAGAGAAAATTAGAGTTAAGGGGAGGGGTGCAAAATACAATGCAACACAGCATGATCAATCATGCCACAATTGCGATTAAATTATTTAAATCATTCATGTAGTGAGAGAATAATCACATCGTCTCATAGATTCACCTAGAAATATATTTTTGGTCATGCTGCGTTGTAAAGTTGTTGCTTCTATTAAATTTACATCTGTGCATGTATGTGCAGAAGACATATCCCGAGGAAGAGGAGGTGCAATTTATTTTTGTGACGATTTGTAGTTGTATTGAAATAAAGAGGGATATCTTTTTATTATAGAGGGAAGCTTTAGTATAAAGAGTTGGTGGGTATAATATGATTTGTTTATTGAAAATAGCATGATAGCGGAGGAGGTTATAAGGATGTACAGGAGTAAGTATGTTAATCAGGTGTTAACTTGATTTAAATTCTCTCCATGTTAATGTGGTAGTAAGTAAAAGCATAATATTTGGCATACATATTCATAACAGCTATATAATTAGTATTGACTTTGCCAAGAATATTATGCAAAGAAAACAGAAGTTGTCCTCGCTATTTTCAGTTTAAAAAATATAGCAAAGTTATTTAAGGACCACTTGCTGTAAATCCTTCAGATTGAGGGCAACCAGAGTGTGTTAGTAGCCACATCACTTCCAGTATGAATGATATCGACACCCCTTAAGTGCCTTCACGGAATGGTGCAACGCTCAAGGGATAACTTTACTTTGAGCTTTACCGTCGCCTTGTAATTTCGGGGTTCGATATCCGATGGAAGCACATAGCGGTTCGGATCTCACTTTAAACTGTAGGTCCCGTCCCGGTTAGCTTGTCCGTGCATAAAGTAGACTTAAAGAAACAAACAAAATTTTGAGCTTCGTTATACTTATGTAAAGGCTTTTCGTAGTGGCGTGTCGGATGTCATATAAAAGTGAATCTTCATGTTCATGTTAAAACATGCGAGGTAACTTATAAGTTGTGTCATGTTGAAAATACAGTAAACAATGTAGGTAATGGACTCACCGTAACTGCCGTGGACTGCAAGGATCACTGCTAAAGCGATGATGGCGATCTGATGAACAAAAGCAATTTTGTTTTTTAAAAAAGGGTATTTAATTTTTATTATTTTTTTATATATACAAAACATAAGAAAATGACATTACTATCGATCTTAAGACAGATTCTAATATAAACCTCGTTTGATTCTTATCTATTTAGTCAGTTTTAATGTGTTGACCACATTTAATAAAAAAATTATTACAGGTAGGTGTTACATTTTGAACGCATATATACACATATTCCTTGTTAACTCGCACACTTATTTGCACTTTTTTTTAGTGAATTTGTTTTCGTAAGTGAATGTTGAATATAGTAGTCCGGGACAGCGTTGATATTTGGCCAAAGTTCAAACCAAAGTACATATCTTACTCACGTTAGTTGTAGCAATATTATTAACCTGCCAATATCCCACATTATTCAAAATTTGAAAACTTTTATAGTCTTTTGCAAATACGTTGTAATTTATCCAGTGCTATTAGTTCTATTAAAATAATTCTCCGGCATTCCTAAACTCGGAGGTTTATTATCGCAGCGACTTGTGCTCTCAGATTACCACTATATGTCGAATTATATTTTTCAATATTTAAAAGAGTATGCAAACATTTAACAGTCACCTATAATTTTCATATATTTGATAATCTCATTATCAATCGACCAACCTTAAGTTAAAGTCAATTGCAATTTAAAAAGGAAATGCTTCATACGAGGTCGTAAGATAATACTATCCTAGATTCTTACAGCGAAATTTTATGATTCATGCTCAAGTTGACATGTAAATAATTACATTTTATGAAGAGATTTTTCAGTATAATTCTTACCATGTTGATTCAAGGCAGGATTTGTGAAGTGAACAAATGATTCCTCAAAACAAGAATATACAGAGAATGTGCTTGTCAAATGTTTTATACCAATTCTACAGGATACAAAATTTACGCAAGTAAAGGACACGGGTGTATGCATCATTTACTAGAAGAGTTTCTCTCCGGATATATTTCCATACAAGCAACCAGTAATTTGCAGAGGCTGTGAAGAAATACGTCTGGCTTTCACTTCTCAATAATATGAATAATTGATGATCATGTAATGAGGAGATGGGCTTCAGATTAACATAGCATCAGAAAAAACAAAATTAGTAACGATACGAGCAAAATACAGTAATAAACAAACGTGTTCTTGTCTTCAAATTGGAGATGTAAATGAATATTAGTCGTTTGCAGTAAATTAACATTGGGGCTCCACACCCTTATGTGAACCCCCGAAACACCTAAAACAATTTTTAATTTAATGAAACGTTGATTGATTGATTGAGTTTGTATTTTAAGTCCACTTTATGCACAGTAAGGCTAATCGGGACTGGACCTCCAGTTTAAAGTGGGGTCCGAACCACTATGGGCCTCCACCGGGTATCGAACCCGGGACCCTTTGATTATAGGCGACGGCGCTACCACTGCGCCATCGATTTAATGAAAGAAATGGAGGAGTTGCGTTCAGATAAGAAGTTAATTAACTAACTCCAGAGAGATCCTAAATTTACTACTGAAGCAGGCGTGTTGAGCGACTTTCATAAAGCTTGCACCTTAACTTACAAAAATAGAACGAAAATAACACAACGGAAATAATTGAACTCATTGTCAAGTTTGAATATTTGTTTTAAGTTTACTTTATGTATAACTAGGCTAATCAGGAATGAACCCACAGTTTAAAGTGGGCTCCGAACTACTATGTGGTTGTGTGATAATGTGCCACCGCCGGATATCATACCTAAAACCCATTGATTACAAGGCGACTACGATTCTACTACATCATCGGGGAGATCCTCACATCTCAATTAGTGAATGTAATTGATAATATTATTTCTTTTATGTATTGATTGATAGATTGAATTGGTGTTTAAGTCCACTTTATGGACAGAAAGCCTAATTGGGACTGGACCTACAGTTTAAAGTGGAGTGCCTTAACCGGGTACCGAACCCGGGACCCCTTGATTTTTTTATGTATGTAGTATTTACGTACGTTGATAGACACATGACAGGAAGAAGAATAATAATTTGTATTTATGGCATGATATTTATTAGTTGTCATGGTAACCGTGTGGAAGATGTTTGTGAATGGCTTCCAGCATTAAAGTTATGTTCTTATAATTGGAACCTACGTGTTTTGTATGTCTTGTGCAAGTATAGAAATAAATCACACACACAACAAGGTGATAATTTGTGAGAAGAAGTATGGATGAAGACGTCACGCAGAGTACGCGATGGTCATCATTCCAGCATAGGTTTATTCAAAGATAAATTGTGTCGGCTTGATCAAGTTCTACGGTAAGAGACCAAGATTGAACGGGTTGTGTATTGTTTACAATAATTGTACAAGGTCAAGGTTCAAATCAGTGTGATACAAATTGTGAAAACGGCGTAGATTACAATAATTGTAAAATAACAACATTTAAATCAACGTAGACCACTTTTTCTTCGGAGGAAAGAAATTTCTCATTCTAGTCGACGCATTCAGTAAATGGGTTGACATAAGAAAATCTCAGCGTACTTATATATTTAATTGTTTATTAACTTACGGGTCCGAGTTCCGTATGCAAGATAATTTCCAAAAGTTTGATGTACATGAGGATAAGGTTTGATTTTGATTTGATTTAGTTTATTTTACTTCACGTTTTGTGCCTCTTGGCTAATTTGCGAAGATGGGGATGAGTGATGAAATGATGAAATTGATGAATGGACATTCACAAACAACCAAGCCCGACCGGGATTCGAACCCGGGACCCTTGGCGTCGCAGCGCGATGTGCTAACCACTCGGCCACAGGGTCGGGCACATGAGGATAAGGGAAAATCGTTTTACGTATTAAAGGCTTCGAATACACACACTTGCAGGCGAAGAACGAGTTGTATAAATACTAATGCGCAAACTTAGTTAGCCTAACCTACCTGAAACACTTGGATGCTAAGTACACCAAACCTAATAAATATAATCTACTAGTTCAAGCCTTTATGAAAGCTTTACGATCACACGGCAAATGAAATTCTTTGATAATATTAATGAAAGTAACTTACGTCAATTAAGCAATACCAAAGCGAAAAATAAGATACCACTATAAAGTACAGTCAGAATGCGTTTATCTGTGGTATAGTCATGATGATTTTGCCCAAAACTGTATAAGTCATCCTAGTGTAGAATGCAAGCAAATATGGATAACTATGCTCAGAAAATAGAAACAGTAGAATAAGTGAAGCAAAAAGATTTCCTGGGAGGGATGAGTAATTACTTAATAATATATCGCTCTGTTTCATACGGAGCATGAATGAAGTTAAAGTAAATAGCTTACATGAAATCACAAAGCGACTGTGCAAGGCTACGAATCCTTATTGAATAAATAGTAAACGAACTAATGGATTAAAATTATTAATTATTTAACATGCTAAGGAAACAAAAAAACAAACTTTCTTTGGCGTGCAAAATAGCACACATAACTTATCCACAAATGTTCGGGTACTTAACATTTTAATTTAAAGTCTCTCGGACTCTTTGGACTCGGACTCTCGTGCTTGCTGACGTATTTCTCGTACCTTATAATTAAGAACGTGTCTGTGCATCACATCTCTTAAGCCATTTCTCAAATCGGAAACTGGCACTTGCCATGAAAATTTTCTACAATTAAAAAAAAATATATTTACATATTTGCCAGCTTTCTTAAACAGTTCGAGTTTTCTCTTCCGCTAGTAAAAGTATAAAGCACAAAGGATCAATGTCTGTTCACCACACTCTGACGGTTGCTCCAGCTGAAAACAAGAATGAACACCTTTGCTGTAAGTCATGTTGCGTAAAGCAAATGAACCTACATTTCTTATCTGAGGTATTGAAATTATGGTAATTAGTTTACATAAGCAATTTTCATGCTTCCCTAAGCGCAAGTCAGTGAGCGCAGCGAAGCATTGCTGTGAGTAGAAACATTGTTCCGTGCGATACATGTTGTTTTACTAGATGCAGGTTTTTCAGTCGTGGATATATTTAGTGTGTTGTTATGTAATAATGTAAACAGAAACACTATCTTGTCCCTTTGTTTATTGTATTTACTAATGTATTCTCTTAAAATTATGATGTGACATTTTTACTGAATAGACGATATATGTAGCCTATTATTTCAAGTAACAAGCTAATTCGTAATTAATGTTAACGTTATTTGGCTACTCTACAAAATTAAATACGAATTTTGTTTCTAAACACACATAATTCTAACATTTCTTGCGGACTCGTGTAATTCCAAAATTGATTCTTGCTGATACAAATGTATCAATGACTAAACTAAAGCAAATTAGAAAGAAAGAACAGAAAGATCTAAATGTAATTGCATATTACTGACTGTGGAAAGAAACTAGATTCCGTATATTGTGTAAGTGAGATAAATTAAATATTCTATACGGACCTTACATGTACATCCAGGTTCTTCATTCAGGTTACGAGTGCTTAAGTGAATTTGTAAGAGTTATTAAATTACTCAAAGGAGTTCAGAGCTTTCTTACTTCCCTAATAATAAAAATAATATTTAGAGTTATTTTCAATATTCGATATGTTTGAATAATATTATTACTATTTACATAAATAATAAAACCAAATAAGTAGTTATTGTTTATATAAATATAAAGCTAAAGTTCAATTAAATTATTTTATCAATTTTCATCCTTACGCAGCTATATAAACTATTTATATTAACTATATCAAATACCTGCTTAAAATCTCTAAGCAAATTGATTATGTATTATTGTAATATATTATGATTGATATAAAATGCCGGTATATTATTTTCTCCAACAGATTTTCTTCTTTCTTTGTGCAGTTGTGGCTTCAACTCTAGCCATTGGCGCCATCGACTATTATGTAAGTTGATATCTTTGTTGCATTATCTCCTGTAAAATATGTATGAATTTTGTGCTTAATTTATTTTACCAGTATTGATTAAAATGTGGACAACGTCACACACAAAAAAATACTCACACATCTGCAACTTTTGTTCAAATTTTTAACCTAATTTATTCGGAAAGTGTGTGGCACTTCTTAGGAAAATTTTACTTCAAATTTGTGCATCTATTTTATTTCATTTGGCATCATGTTTTGAGATGTTACATGGCAAACTGGTATTATGTAAAATTTGATATTTCTTTCGATTGCATGGTAATAATGTTCCTTACAATAGATTCTCATTTATTGGAATTTTGAGTTATATATTATAACGATATGTAATATTATCTACTTTTATATAATTTTGAAATATTGAAAATATAATACTGAAAAAAAATTTCATAAACATGAATGAAGCAATGGTATATTGTATATATTGGTATGTAGTATATTGCATATATGTAGATGAATATATTATAATTTACTTTAGTCGCACACTATTGAGACACCGAAGCAGTATAAACGTCGGCCGTAACACATTAACATAAGAAGAAAAGTTCAATTTTGACTGTTTCATTGTCCTTGTGCCTATCATATAAATAACTTAATAAGCTTTAGGCATATTCGAGTCACAAATTTGAACCAATAAGTTGTAATCTATGAATTAAAAACAAACGTTTATGCTTCTTTGTCATTTGAAGGCTTATCCAAAGTACCAGTTTGGCTATGCAGTGAGCGATCATCTCACAGGAGACAACAAACAACAGACCGAAGTCCGTGATGGCCCCGTTGTAAAGGGTCAGTACAGCCTTGTGGAGCCAGATGGCAGTGTCAGAGTAGTCACTTACGGAGCTGATGATGTCAATGGGTTCAACGCTGTTGTGAAGAGATTGGGTCCAAACCTTCATGCTGGATATGGAGGTATCGGCTACCTGGGATAAATATTACATGGTATGAATTATGTAAATTGTAAATATATATTGTAAAACAGTTGAAATAACATTTTATTCTTTTTTTTCGTCAAAAGTACCCATGATCTTGAATCAATCTTTCAATAATGCGGTTTATAGAATTCTGCTATTATTAGAATATGGATAATTCTTCACATATAATTATAATTTTGAATCAATATGACGTCGTTCTTGGAGGAACATCGTGCAGGTTCCGAGATAGACGGAAACTGTTCTAGAAACAACAGTATATTGATTTACAGTTTTGATTTTCTTCTCTTCCAAAACAAAGGTAATTTATTATATATTGTTTCTAAATTAAATATATGGTAAAAATAGAACAAGACGTGAAATTACAAGCGTCATATTCAACTATAAATCTCAATAGCGTTAATTAAAGAACATGTTGAAGTCATAATTGACGGGATAATAATTGTTTCATTTTTAATGAATAAATGATTCAAAATGAAATATTCCATATTCTGTATTAAATAAAAGGTGGTTATAATTAAAGTGACGGTGTTCAGAGTAGTACAACACGGGCTGTAATGAGAGTAGCAGTCTGAAACTTCGTAGATATGCTAATGAAGCAATGCGCTCGCGAAATATATATATAATATATATATATATATATATATATATATATATATATATATATATAAGTTAGAATTCTCGCCACCAGGGTAAAAATGGCGCTGTAAGCAGTCAAAACGTGTCATAGTTACAGGAAAGATCAAACACATGAGAACAATGGTTCTGGAATGTTTATTAGGAAGTATGGTTACAAGAACTGTCAATATGGCCTCCCAATTCAGCAGCATGCTGCATTCGTAACACGGCATGGTTGAGGTTGCTCGCAGCATGTCTGGTGAAATCTGAGCGACATGTCGTTGTATGCTAGCCTTCAGATCAGGCAGAGACCGGACATGTCCCTGATAGACACGATCTTTTAAATATCCCCACAGTCAGAAGTCACGTGGATTAAGGTCGGGGGATCTGGAAGGCCATGCATCTGGAAACTGCCTAGAGATGATGCGGTCATTAGTGAAGATTTCTCGCAGCAAATCTTTCACGTGGCGAGCGACATGTGGTGTTGCCCCATCTTGCATGAAAATGGTGGTGTATTCACAGTTCCGTTCTTGCAAAGCTGGAATCACGTGTTGCACAAGGAGGTCCCTATAAAGTGCAGATGTCACTGTACACCTAAGAGGCCCTCGAGGTGTCATCTCCTCAAAGAAAAACGGATCAAGAATGATGGATCAAGTGAACTCACATCAAGCAGTCACGTAAACTGAGTGTAATGGTTGTTCCTGCACAACATGTGGACGAGTGGAACCACATATGCGACAGTTCTGAGTATTCACTGCACCGTCCTGAGTAAAATGCGCCTCGTCAGTCCACAGAATATTTCCCGGCCACATATCATCCACTTCCATGCGTGCCAAAAACCGATGGGCAAACTCACGGCGTTGTGGAATATCTTGGGGTTTCAATTGGTGCACAGTTTGAATCTTGTAGGGATACCAGTATAAAATGCACCGCAAAACCTTGCGAACTGTTCACCAGGGGAGTGACAATTCACGTTCCACAGCTCTAGCACTGGTTGCAGAAGTTGAGGCATGTGCTGCACGGTCAGCTACAGCTACAGCAACTTCGTCCACAACTTCCACGGGGATGGGCCGCCTTCCTCTCCCTGGTGCAACACCCAATTCACCTGATTCCTCGAATTTCTTCATCATCTTCTTTAGCCCATTAATTGATATGGGCCCTCTTCTCAGCCCTTTCTGTTGGCGATATTTCCGCAGTGCAGCGTTACTATTGCTCCCATTCTGGTAAAACAACTTCACTAGCAGTGCAATGTCTTTCTTTGCAATAGACATTGCTTTTTACACGGAAAAATTCAAACTTTTAATGTTCGGCGAACATTTACATCAGAAAAGGAAAAAAAGCAACAAGCGTCACCAACAACAACCAGGGAGCTCACACAATGGTTAGGCAATGTCACCGACTTTGACGTTAGAGTTACGGAAAATTCTACGTTTTGACTGCTTACAGCGCCATTTTGTACTCTGGTGGCGAGAATTGGAACAATTATTATTATTATTATTTTGCATAATTCGCGAGCGCATTGCTTCATAAGCATATCTACGAGTACGAAGTTTCAGACTGCTACTCTCATTACAGCCCGTGCTGTACCACTCTGAACACCGTCACTTTAATTATAACCACCTGGTATATCTAAGTATGCCACATTTTATCCCCATTCACACGCATACCTTAGGAAGAATTAACATACACGTTGAAAAGTATATTTATTTATTATTTTTAATGGAAGGGGTCAGTGGGAGATAGTCATAAGCCACACGCAAACAGTTTTTCAGATACAGCCGATTGAATGTTTCCCGCTCACCCATTGTAATTTATGGACGCGGGATTCAGATGAATGTTTTGCTAATCATATGTAAAATCAGTAAACCTGAATGTCCATGCCTTCCTGTAGTTTTTAATCTAATAAGTTGGATAAAAACGTGAATGTGGCTTGTGAGTATATGCGACGTAAAAGTTTGGGATGAGTTAAGAACGTGAAAGAGAGGTACATTAAAAGCATCATGAATTTTCTCGAAAGACAGCATGTTGGTACCGTGTATTATTTACATGGTGTTTAAGGGTTAATATGTAGAATGTTGCACGATACATGAAGCATTTCACTAACATTACACATAGATATAGCATGTTGCAAACCTTTTCAAAACAGTTCTACGACAGTCAATCCACAGTCATGGATGTCGCAGTTTTAGGTTAGATTTTTCTTTTGTAAATTGAAGGAGCAGCAGTAGATTTTGAAGTGAGATATGAGTGATGAATATCTGTTGATATTATGTGATACTTTTGTGGAAAATAGGCCTCCCAGATGGCACAGTGGTAGGATCGTTGCCTTGTAATCAAGAGGTCCCGGTTCGATACCAGGTGGAGGCACATAGTGGTTCCGATCCCACTTTAAAATGTAGGTCCAGTCCCGATTAGCCTTACTGGGCATAAAGTAAACTTAAAACAAGAAATCAACCAAATCAAAATCAAACTTGTGGATTTTCCTTTGCCAAAGTGGTCGAATTCGCAATTAACCTTAGCCCAATGTCAGCCTTTCCCAAATGTAATTCGTGTACACGTTTCTTTTCAGCAATTTCCTCTGGAGACACGTAGATTGTACGTTGTTATATGATACATACGTATATGATTATCATGTTTACCTCTCCCTTCTTGTTTTGCTATTGGCTGTTGATAATTTCTCACTCTTCCAGCATGGTTCTGCAAGCCATGGAAAATTTAAAAAGTTTCTTGCAGATTGAAATTTCAACTCCATGAACATGAACTGACCTTGCTCACTGCTCTCCATCTTTTTCCTTTCGCGCCATTTTCATGCCAGCCATGAGTTTAGTATTCTGGGCATTAACATCTCCCAGATCCGAATCTGATTGAAATATATTGTCTTCCTCCCGAGCAATCTGTCGTAACCTTTTCCCTCGACAAGCGCAGGAAGGTCCTAAGGTGGCAGCCTAGACCGTCTTCTTTCTTTTATCCTATAGTTAATGGCGTCCGGCATTACGTAGCAATTTTGTTGTGTCTCTGTTCTACTGTGGGCAATTCAGCTGCCATTTCCTTAAATGTTGGGGATTTTGTGGCGATATTTCATCTGGTTGGCCGAATTTAGGATACAAGGGTGAGGAAACGCAGCATGAACAGCTGACATGAGATATAGTCACAAACCACAAGCCACAAGAAATAAATATTACAACACTATCACCTGCTTAACGGCACATTAACTATCGACGGATATAGTCAAAAGCCACAGCGAAAATAATCGCAATTGTTGTCCGTTCTTACAATTAACGAAGGATGTTCCGACCCTGAACTGCTAGTTTACGGGTGCCAGGAATATTCACTATCCCTATAAAAAAAGATCTGACTTATACTTTCCGGGACTATTATCACCAAATCACCTTTTCCAACGGCGGATGTTGCGAGTGCGTCCATCTCCGGTGTACACAGATTATCACCTGGTGGGAGGGCCAAGAACTTCAGTCATGAATTGAAATATTGCAATGCCTTGCACTGCCAAGACAGAGAGTTGTATATAGTATGTAGTATGCTAAACTAAAAAAAAAAACTCAAACTTGTGGCTGACCCCTTCAATTTTGGGGGAAAAAAATGAAAGTGAAAATTGTCTCAGCAGCAAATTTTAGCGTAAATTCAGAATGTGATAAATCTGAGAAATTTACTACAAAATGCAAAATTTTTGTTGTGTACTGCAACTCAGTACTTAAAGTGTAAAAGATGACAAAAAGTGAACTTTTTTACTTGTACTAACATATGCAATGAACATGTGATAGATACTGTAACGTTAATTTATAATTTGAATTTCTCTTGGTAGTTTATAAATTTATTTTACAATTCTTTTAGAATTTTTAGGTCATTTTTCTGAGTTTATAGGGCATTTTCTTACATGTATTAGGTCTTAAATACATTTTTAAGGATCATTTTTTGTCAATTTTAAGGTCATCAAAATCCTAGCCCTCGTTATTATGCAATTGTTGTATGACTGACATTCTAAATGCCTGTAAGTTTAGAAATTTGCAACCAAGATACTAATTTACAGACAACAGACGTAAAATTTCATCTGCCAACGGTAATTTCATCCGAGTGGTTAGCACATTGCGCTGCCACGCTAAGGGTCCCGGGTTCGAAACCGCTCGGGCTTGGTTGTTTGTGAATGTTCATTCATCAATTTCATCATTTCATCACTCATCCCCATCTTCGCAAATTAGCCACGAGGCACAAAACGCGAAGTAAAATAAACTAAATCAACCAATCAATCAATTTCATCCTTCCACCATATAAGACAATAACATACTTAGTACGGTGAAACAAATGATTCCATTAGATTTATAAAAGTGAACTTGTTCATGGTAAAAGTATCGTTTTATGGTTTCAAATATCATCAGTGCAATTTCAAATAATTTTCCAAACAACTTTGCAGTGTTTAAAAGTTAATTAAACTCCGTATGTGAAAGCATTGGCTCCCAGTTGCAAGAAATATCACATATTAAAGTATTTACTTTTTATTAATCAATACCTGTTGCATCAAACGTGTTACAATTATGTTGAAAATCATATTTATTGCAATCAGAACGGTTATATCTACTCTTACCTGACTTGTCAGGATTTTTTAATATTTATCTGAAATTTTCCTAAATTTCACAGTCATCTCTCCTCTCCGCGATGGTGTAGAGGTAACGTTTTTGCCTTTTAATCAAAGGGAGTCGGATTCGATTCCCAGTGAAGCCATATTGCTAAGCGGTTCAGATTCCACCTTAAACTGTGGATGCAGTCTCGGTACTGAATATAAACTGGACTGAAATACGTTAATTTCCCCGACTTTAGCTAGTAATGAAACCGTATATTCTTGGAAATTTTTCTTGTGTGATGAAACAACAATTAAAATTTTTCGTAATTGTTAATAGTAATAATTATAATAATTATTATTATTTCTGTGTACAAATACAAAGATACGGTAATGAATGACATTTTCGTGGCATTCCCTCGCAAAAACAAAGGTATAATTTGCACTCAGGTTGCAACTTTGTCAATCAATAATGGATGGAGAGTGGAAAGGTGATGTCGAATAGGTTAATTGAGATCTTTCATTGAGAACTTTCGACACCGAAAATACCCATGAAGGGCATTGGTGCATGTACATTACAGATTATGTGTTGACAAGGTACTCGTACAATATACATTAAATTGACACTATGTTTTTATAGTACTGTAACAATGATATGATATGAACAAATGCATATTATACAGAACAAATTTTGTCTTTTAGTATTGTAGAAATGCAATATTACATAATGTACACAAATATAAATTTATATTATAAAAGTACGTAATTCCTGAAATTCTTCGATTGTGTATACTGTATACTCAAACACTAATATTTTTACTCTACTTTTGAAGACCTTGGTTCCCTGTTATTGTACCTAATTGTGAGTGTCTAAGTTTCTTGGATACTTTGATTTCGTTTCAAGCATATGTAGACTTTCAAGTGTTAGTATGTGGATTTTTTCAAAGAGAGCATTGCATGTTTTGAGTTTTCTATGCATTTGCCATGATACGCAATGTTCTTCTTTTTTTTAATTTTACAGATCTTCCGTGATTGTGACGATTTTCTCCAAAATTGGATGCCATATCTCAAAATACTTTAGAAGTTTGAAAAATTCATATTCAGCAAACATGCCTTATTGTAACTATTTTTTAAAGTACTTAATTGATAACATATGATGTTAAATCTCTTGAATATATGGTTTATGTGAACTTTCCAGTTAAGACAAATGTCTATCCAAGGAATTTTGTATTGCAAGTAACTCATATTATGATATGCCTTAATTTGAAATTGGCTCTAGTTGTAGCAAAATTTATTATTTTAGTTTTTTTTTCATTATTCATAGAAAGTTTATTTTCGGCAAACCTACTCTGTAGTTGTGAAAGATTTTTTCCGTTTTTTGAATCAGAGTTTCATCGTTAACAGAATCTGCTAAAGCTGTTGAGTCATCTGCAAAAGAGTAACTTCGGCGCAGTAGCGTATCGTAGTTTTCTGTGCCCCCTTCTCCCCGCAAATAAAATATTGGGGTCCCGTTAGTGAAAATAAATATCGAAAATATTACCAGAAGGCGAAGGACGTACAACAGTAAGCTAGCCTCCCCAGTGAAAGGTGCCTTCCTTGTCTTTTCAACTATCATATATTCATATCAACAGGTGAATAACTAGGAAGAGCGACGCATAGCGTTACGCAAAATTAGGAAGGAAAACATAACAACTTGAGGGATGCAGATGAGGGAAAACGCTCAAAATCAAAATAAAACAAATGCCATCCCTTTAAAATCATCAGAGCTTAGCTGCATGACTGGGGAGAGATCTGCGCTCGATCGCCAGCTCTAAACTTCGAAGGAGACGAAGAAAGTGAGCGGAAACATCCATCGCGACACTTTAGGCTGCTCTCATACTGAACTAGGCTTCGTGGCGGTTCCTCTCTCGAACCTTTAGGCCACCCTCTGTCGTCAGCGTCCTCGAGCATAAATCGCCTTCGAAAAATTATACAATCGCAGCCATAACATAAAAAAAATCACGAAGACAAAGCGTCCATCTTCATCTTAACCTTCCTATTTCCTTCGATCACCTTTGATATTCAATTTCATCTGTTTCTTCACCTCAGCTAAATTCAGTGGGCTAATGGGATGCTCTGACCCCTCTCAGGAACGGGTATAATAAGAGAAGTGCATGAGGTATGAGGCTTCAACTATACTAAATCATTTTTGACGTAGGCTATGGGAAAGGAGACTAGATAAATGAACAACATCTGATTCTGAAGAAAGGTCTGAGTCTTCAGTAGGCTTCTTTAGGGACAATTCTTTTCCTGAATATGGTTTATTTTTAAGATATCATACTTCCATAAATTTACATCTTCGTTACAGATCTTCATAAACAAAGGACTGAAGAGATTTCCTTCTTATAATCAAATCTATGCAACTCTTGCAGTTCATATTTCATTTACTGAACATGGATCAAGCTGTCATATCCGTTATATAAAGACGACCAGGCGCTTGCTTGGAACTTTCTGAACGCTCTCTGATATAATGAAGTATAATTTTGACATGACTGGCGAAGGTTTTGAGTATTGATTCCGATTTAATATAAATTGGACATTATGGTCTGGCTTCAAGATATGTGAAGAAGTACAAAACTGCTATAATTCGTAAAATATTAGAGACATCGAATTGATATCGGGTATGGCAACATGTTAGCATGTTCACAGGGCGAAACCTAACCATGCCAGATATCAGTAATGAATAACCTGATAAATAATTCATAATTAAGAAGACGAAATAGTCTGAACTTATTCTTCCGTATGATGGCATGTTAGCATGCCTACAGGGCGAACCTACTCATACGGCAGAATAACATTAAGTCCTGTGCTTTAGCAAAACTGGAAATATATTACGTTTAAGTTTCGAAGAATTCAAACTGAATTATCACAAAGTTGAAAGCAATCGTAAATTAACTTATTCTCATGCAGGGTGACATGTTATCATGTCCATAGGGCGAACCTACCCATACGACAAAATAACTAACTATGTCTCTAAGTTAATTTGAGAACGAAGAATAAGTTCTTGAACCCTCCCATAAAGGGAGCTGAGAATTAAGATGTTAACTCATCGGAGTCGGTGATGAAAATGCCCCAGAATTAGGTTTCGAGGCTGTATTTATAACCCCGCATGTCAAGCAGAGGGGCTCCCGTGACATAGAAGATAAACATACAGCTGTGATATGTAGAACTAATTTCTGTGCAATGGTAATATTTTAAAGATTAAACAGTATGTTTCAAAAGGTTCATATTTCTATGTCTAAAACAACAATTATGACCCTTGAAGTTTCTATAATATTCTCCATTACAAACTTTGTCACATTCTTAAAGAACTGCTTTCCCATGTCCTAAGGCTTTAACTGAAATTTATCTCTTATGGCTTTCATAATAGTTTAATTCTAAAACTAAGAAGTACATATTTTTAATTAATTGTCAACAGTGAAGGATATTTGCTTTCATGAAGCTTGCAAATAACAAACACAACACTTTTCAATGAAAACATTATGTAATTAGGTCGATAATTAAATACCGTAACTCGCATAACGTTTATTATGAATATAAAAAGCAAAAATTAAAAAGAATGACATTAAATATGGCCGAATCTTTGATAGGATTCGGGAGGATCATATCACCAGTATTCAAGTAATTCACTTTTACATCAAATACTCTGCCTTCCTAATTATTCTTTGTCATCGACTTATGTATCATTGTAGTAGCTAAATGAGATTGGTCAGAACCTGTAATAAATAACAAAAAGAAGGAACTGGAAATATATATTTTTTTTACTTCAAGGCAGTGGCACAGTCAGGATTCTTTCTTAGAGGGGGGGGAAACTTCATGTAGCCAGAATATGTAGTCCATGATCTTTTATTTTTTTTTTAAAAAAAAAATGCTCCCATGAAGGCGTATAGGGGGCGTGGGGGTAACGCCCCACACTTTCTTGATCCGGTCGTGAGTGAGGTGATGTGATCAGCATCACGCCCCTGACCGCCTTGACCCCACAGGGTTTCCCCCAGGTACCCATGTCATTCGACGCTGGGTGGGCACCGGGGCCGCTTGCAACGTTAGAAAAGTTTCCGGATTTGAACCGGCCGGGGATCGAACGTAGTAGACGCGTTACCGACTGAGCCATGGCTTATTCCATTTTTTAAAACAAAAGTAGATTACATATAATACACAGATATATTATTAAAAAAAATGTTTTGCGAAATTGTTTAAAGGATAGTAAACAGTCCTCTTTTGGACTTTAATGTGTGGGTGCCTTCAACCCCAAAAGCTATTCTGTGGTTGCTCCAGGCGAAGGCTCAATGGAAGAGTAGCTCACAATCGCCTTCTAATAGTAATATAAACAAACGTACCATTTCAGTTTTGGTAGGTTGAACTAAATTGTAGGTGTTAACCCAGCATTATAAGGTCAATTGGAATCTACTAGAAGGAACAATGCTGACTCAAGTCTTAAACTACAGGTAACAGAGCGACGATGGAACTCTATTTCACTGAAAATACCCCACTAAATGAAAGGCCGATCGGAAGGACTTGACTCGCCAAAAGGCTGTTGCCACACGCACACTGGGTTTAATTTTAATGCTAGCGGACTTGGATATTATTGATCATAATTTTAGCAATACATTTCCTTTTTGATATGTCACCAAGCATACATATCCAGATTTTTTAAGAAACAAATAGCTTTTATTAATAGGTCATCATCATCAGTGCTTGAAGTGTGCTGGAAGGAAGGGACGTAGTTCTTCCGCAGTTAAAATAAATTCTTAAAGCGTCCCCTCCAGCTAGGATAACTTGCATAAGCACATACTCCCCAAGCTTCATTGCCTCCATGTTAATCTATGCAAGGATCCTCGCTTCTATCCCCAAACTAGACTAGGCATACTCCTAGCTAGGAATTTCCACTACGCGCACTGTAGATCATGAGATCATAACACACTGAGAAAGAAGACCTGGTTCGACAAAAATGCCCACAAAATTTCAAGTTCAAAAATCCCCCATTTAACTCATACACTTTATACCCTACACGACAGAATAGGGCTCGTTATTGTATGCGTAAATTTCTTTTCTTTTAGCATACTGATCGGAACCGAATCCAGTCTCGTTGACTTTGTGTTTCTCATTATGTGTATATTATTCGAAATTTATTCGTGTGTTGTAGAGGAAATATATAATGAACGTGTGAAAGATCTTTTCATTCTTTTAACTTATCTTTGTATGTGGCAGTTACATTGATTTTTTGTTCCAGTTTAATACTAGATTAACAAAATAATTATTAAAAGTATTTGCTATTTTTGTGGATCTGCCTCTAATACATTTTCTGATTGTAGTAAAATATTAATTTGATTATTCGTATTTTCTGTTAACTGATATACATTATATGGTTAACTACATGCCTGGGTTCTTCAGTTTTATTTTCTTAATTTTCTACTTTTTATAACATATAATTTTTTTGAACTACTTGTAATAATCTTTAAGGGTAGAGTAATGATCGTTTGAGTTTACTAAGGTTTTTAATTTCTTTAGTTATCCTTAGGCAATTCGTTTTGTTGTGGACTCGTGCTTTCTAATCGGAAATAATTTATTGCAATGGCATTGTATAATATCAATATATATATATTTTTTAATTTCTCGTTTACGAGTAAATAGATATCCCTAGAAATGTACATCCTTTATCTACTGTAAATGGAAGAAAAAACATTTATGTTTATGATAATTGTTGCAAAAAACAATTTGCAAATAGTTGGTGTTAAAATATTAAAGATATTAATGATAACAACTAGAAATTTGTTTTCTAGGTATATATGTGAAGCATCTTACTATGGTTATATCTGTCTTTTAAGATTTGCAACAACTTTGAATGCCGAAGACACCATGTTCATCTATCTGAACCTCCGACGTCACCGTTTAAACCGGTTGCGTATAAGTGAATTCGCGAAAGTTGGAGCCATGAGTTCCGAAATGCTGCACCTGAAAAACACTCAGCGTCTGATAATAATTATTTTAACGAGAATTACCAATGCTGACGATTCAGCCTGATATAATTAAGCTTGTACATGTAGCAGTAACATCGAAGAAAGAAAGGCCTGTCTCGCAATCAAAAATTCTTTATTGAAGCATATTCACATACGAACTTTGTATTTTATCCCAGCAATCCATAACCTCCATATCCATAGCCTCCATATCCAGCGTGGAGGTTTGGTCCAACCCTCTTCACAACAGCGTTAAAACCATTGATACCATCAGCTCCGTAAGTGACTACTCTGACACTGCCATCCGGCTCCACAAGGCTGTACTGGCCTTTCACAACATCGCCATCTCGGACTTCAGTCTGTTGTTTGTTGTCGCCTGTGAGGTGATCACTCACTGAGTATCCAAATTGGTATTTAGGGTAGGCCTGTAAACAAATCATTGTAATTTACTTAGAAATTAAGATTGTATGACTATGCATACTTATCTCTATTCTTGTTTGGAATTACAAGTGATGAACAACAATATAACCAAACCTGGTTAAAAAACTGTAACACAAAGTGCATATTTTTTTAACTATAGTAAGCATTTTCTAGTTCAATATAAATAATGAATGTAAAGGAATCATATTTATATAAACTTTAGACTGAAAACAGTAAATCCACCTCTAAAATGAACTGTATGTGCCATGATGTTGGATTCCAAAGATTTTCTTCATAATTAGGACAAATGTAACTTACGTAATAGTCAATAGCACCAATTGCTGTGGTTGCAGCTACCAAGGCGCAGAAAGCAAGTATTGCCTGAAATTGAAATTATTGTTAAAATTTAATGTATATTTAATTACAATTTATATAGTACTAATTGATACACTCATGGGAGCGATATTTGATCGCTTAAATTTTCTGAAGTTATTGGCAATGGCAATTTAACACAAGACAAACCTTTGAATAATATTACTACATGACAGTAATATTAGTGAAATAATAATTATTAATTTGGGTTTGAACTTTTCAACATCAATATTTACAATTACCACTAGTAAAATCACAATGTAAGAGCATAGACGTAGTAAGGTAGGTGCTAGCCCTCCCAGAACCAGACATTAGCCCCGCCAAACACATGCGATATATGCACAAAATAATTAAGGAATGAGAAACTTCACAATAATTTAAGAAATTAGTAATGAAACTTTAAAGAGTCGCGGTGCTCTAGTCGATTAAACATCGGCCTTGCTCGTGGGAGACTCAGGTTGAACAACCAGGGTGGATGATCTAAGGTCGGAATTTTTCCGACCTTGTCCCCGCATAAAGCGACTCTGGGGCTCAACCAGCCTCAAATCAATGGGTGCATGTTGGCAACCCGGGAGGCTAAAGGCGGCCGGAGCGTGGTGCTGATCATCTCTAAAATGGCCGAGTTCGAGAATATGTGGGGCCCTCCCCCCCTTATCCCCTAAATGTGCCTTCATGACACAATGAGTGCTATATGCACAGGAAACTTTACCTTTACCTATAATGAAACTGAGAATTAACAATTTCATGTCAATTCTTGCGGAGTGACAGTAACACTAAAGGAGGGAAGTTCAAATTATGTTTTGATGCAAAATACAATAGGTTGAGGGTGCGATTTGTAGAGGAGACCCCCCCTCCTCAATTATTCCACTTTCTGGTTATGAATGACATCCCAACCAGGGATACTCATTTTCCACTTAGTACCTCCCCGATGGTGTAGTGGTAACATCAGCGCCTTGTAACCGGTGGAGGTACATAGTGGTTCGGATACCACTTTAACCTGTAGGTCCAGTCCCAATTAGCCTACCTGTGCATAAAAGTAGACTTTTTTCTTTTTTATATTTTGTTTAATTAAACCTTCTTCTTACGTCTGTATGACACTTCTTTTAATAAAAAGTTGCATTTAACCTTAAGTCTACATATAGATAGAATAACACACCTCTTGCGAATAATGCAATAACTTACGAGGTTTTTCGGAATAGTCCATAATTCTTCGTTTCATTAATTCATTTCTTCATTGAACGGTTTCTTAAGATCCGAAAACGTCATAATACTTACAGATCTCCAATAGAATTCAGTTAAATTTGGCACTCTATACCTATACATAAAATACACATTATATCGTTAAGCATTTTTTCTTAGATTCAACGCTGCTCATTAAATGTTTGCAAAACTGATAGGTTCCTGTTCATTCATATTATGTTTCTGATTTATCAATAGGCAGTACTGGACTATACAATCTGAATAAACGAAACTAAAGATGGTGTTGATTTCTGTTTCATTTGATAGAGATTAGATATTAAGCAATAACGTTCAATTGTAAGCGTGCATAGGTAAAAAATAAGATCTGAATGCGAGGTTTAAATTAGTGGACACCAATTACTGAATAATATCCTGGGGAGCTCTTGGCAAACATCTATAAGATTATTGAGACAGTAAACCCCTCTGACAAAATTTCAAATCTGGCCCTGAGTTGGTATTTATTTTCAGTTGACGGAGAGACCTACGCAAGACAATATTCCCTATCCTGCACAAAATGCTGAACATTGTACAGTGTGTACAATGAGACGTATCAAAACATGCCTAAGGTCAACCATGGGGCAAGGCAGATTTTCTTCCTTGGCACTGTTGAACATATAAAAGAAAATAGTAGTTGACGGACAAGAATGTTTCAAGAATTTACATAGAGGAGCTAAAAAGAGCACTTCCATGAACGTCCAGAAGTGGGTGGGGCAAGGGGGGCCGTGCCCACATGGAAAATGAAAGTAAATAAAAATTATGTATTTGACACATATAATTTGATTTCAGCCACATGTTAATTTTTGCATGGACATGATAACTTCAAATTAAACCATATGGGGAAAAATGTGCCTCGCTTGCCTCCTCCCCCCTAAAAAATACCTTGTTTGCCCCTCCCTGGAAAAATGCTGCGGATGCTCATGAGCACTTCTACTGAAGTTTTGATTAAGACAATTTGTCAACTGGTTCTCAGTTGTAGTAAAATTAGGAAAATGTAATGTTTTGTTGTAGTGAAATGAAAGAAATTTAAATTTATACTATTACATTATCTATGTAGATAGGGCTATTAAATGATTGATTGATTGATTGATTTAATTTATTTTACTTCGCGTTTTGTGCCTCTTGGCTAATTTGCGAAGATGGAGATGAGTGATGAAATTGATGAATGGACATTCACAAACAACCAAGCCCGACCGGGACCCTTGGCGTCGCAGCGCGATGTGCTAACCACTCGGCCACAGGGTCGGGCGGCTATTAAATGTTTTGCATCATAATTTGTTCATTTCCATTAACACAGGATTACCCATTAATATGTATGTAATTAATATTATAACATATTAAAATTATACCTTCTTCATTCTAAATAATGCGTTCATTAATAAATTTGCTATCATCTATAATAGTGTATTTATTCCTTTCATAAAATTGACACTCGGAAATCAGCATGCGCTACGAAGCCAGTGGGAATTCCCTGGCATGGGAATGGAGGTTCTTTGTGAGTACCCCTTCATCAATTTCATCGTATCGTTACTCATTCTTATTGTCGCGATTAGTCAAAAGTGGTAGAAAAGCGAACCTAAATAGCAAGAATTAAATCAACATGAACGCAATTCCATTTCATTTGAATGTGATGATGTGGAATCACTCATTTCCCTAGGAGAATGTCCATGATGATTTCCGTGATGGATAAAAGCATGAATTATGTTATTCTCCAATTACACGGATGAAACTCCGCCTATGTTTAGGAGACTCTATGTTCCAGGAATCTGTAAAGCAAGGCCGAGCATAACTGTAGGGAAGGGGAGTCGCGTTTCCCGCTCCGCCATCCTCTCACGTGTTCATTGGTCTGCTCCTCTCAACTCGCTATTTGGGCAGGTGACTTTTTTCTTCACTTGCTCCAGATATTTTCGGGTTAGGCAATCCTCGTTTTTTCGCACTGCGATTTGGATCACTCACGTGATTAACCGAATGAAGTAGAAAAGAAGGTGACGTACTGAAAACAATAAATAAAACAACAACAATAAGACGTTGATCAAACAAGTCGCTTGTCTGAGAATAATTACTGGTATAAACACAAGCCTCTGGCTGTTCAGATTGTAATATTGAAATCAATCCATTGTGCAGTTCAGACACCATTTCAAAGAAATCAAAAGTGAATATTTAACGATGCCAATCGATGCACTAAAATTCCATTTCAGGTAACCATGAAAGTTTTTGAAATCCAGCGATGTTTATATTAGCAGAGTTTGGCTCGGAAGTCGAAGCAACAACCCCACAGGTATAGCAAAATTATGAAAACAATAACTAGTTCTTCTTTTGTTGCGCATTAAATGAAATTGTACCATTATCTGTTATATTATCGATATTTACGCTATTAAAATAGAGTGCTACTTACCACGTAAGCCTTCATGTTTGATTGATGTTCTGAGCTGTCGTTCGAATGCGCAGTTACTTTTTTCAGGCTGTTTTATATCGAACATTGAGAGGAAGTGAAACAGACAATTGCTTAAAGGGAAAGTTAAAATAATTCTCTGGTAATTAGTAAGGGCGATTTTTATCTTCACATCCTGACCAGAAAAGCGAATTGCAATACATCACAGGAATTTTGCAAAAATTACGTTCACGTTCGATTCATCTGCCACGTGCCATATTGGCAGTACGTACTATACGTATATTCTCTTCAAACCGCACAGATTTCTTATTTTTGTGAAACGTAAAAATGTATTATTTTTTCAATTTTTCTATCATATCTACTCTTAGTTGACAATATCGAATAAAGGATAGTTTCGTTTTGCGATCAGCTGTGATTTGTTTCTTGTAAATTTCGAATAAGAAGTTCAAAACGTATAGGTTTGAATAGCAACATCAAAATATGTATACATCAGTTTTTGCGGTAAGAAATAATGGATCTACGTAATTTATTTCCAATAGGGAGAAAGACGTTAGAAAATAACGAAAACACGAAAACATTATTTGTAAAATTGATCTGGATGAAGAGAACCTCATAATTGTTAAAACAAAACTACGAAGAGAAATTTCATATTGGGAAGATTTCAGGTTCATATCCAATAACTGGTCGTTACGACCGGTATTTCCCTTTGTTCTCTCAAGTCTAGCTCTGGGATAATATTTAACACGAAGGCCATGTACGCTTCCTCGCATTAGCTGCTTAATTACGGTAAGGGAGAGAGAGCTGTTTGAATTCAAATAATGTATCTAAGTTCGATCAAAATATCTGTTACTCAGCCTCTAACTCGACAATATTCTCCTCGAAATAGGATACATTGGCATATAATATTAAATGGCCGAAATAGAAAGCTTAGAGTAGAGTGTAAATATTTCACGGCTAATTTACAGTAGTTATCAGATATATATTGAGAGTTACGGAAGGTATATGCTAAGAAATTACCTGATTTGAAACCTTTTTGAATAGTTATTTGAATCACTATCTTTGGTTGTATAATTTTTATTTCTGGCTCGGTAGCCGAGTAACCACCGAAGTTCTAGACTTCTCGGGTTCGGTTCCTGGCCTGCGCATGGTTGTTCTTTCTGAGTGTGCTTTCATCAGTTTTATATAATCACCACTCATCCACGTAGTGGTGATTTGTAAAAAGTGGCAGAAAAGATACGTAAAATAATAAAAATACAATATAATTTTTATTTTAATTTTCCTCGTAATTGTGTGTGTGTGTGTATGTATCTGTGTTTGTGAGTGTGTGTGTGTGAATTTATCAATTACAAACGGTAAAATTTTGATGTTGAGAATTGAAATATTGTAATAATTTATTAGTTGCCTACCGTACATTAACGTGACTTTCAACTATATGATCAAACCATCTCCGAAAGGGTTATATGGCCGACTGTCAATCTCGACATCAAAGTTTCTAGGTTCAAATCCTGGCTTGGACATGGCTGTTCTTCTTTGTGAATGGCCCTCATCATTTTCATCATATCATCACTCACAATCATCTACGCGATTAGCCAAAGTGACAGAAAAGCGACGTTGAATAACAAAAACTAATATACCACCAAGAAACAAAACTTAGTAGCATTCGGTTTGCTATCTGCCACTGCTAGAGTATCTAAAACGTACAAGGAGTAAAATAAACTAAGATTCTCAAAGAGAACAGTAACGAATAGTTAAGTAGGCCTATGCCAGAAACTCCAATGAGGAAAATTATGCCTAGTTCTTGCTGAGATTCATCAGACCAAGAATATATTGCCGAGGAGGGATTTCTGTAAGGTCAAATATGTTGATAAAAAAATCAGTGCTTGCAAACCTACTATCTGCTCGAAATATTCTTGGAAGCAAATTTTACACAATCAATGATAATAAATTGTAATAAGATAACTATATGAAGACCTACATGTATTTGTTATGCTTCTGGTACATATCATTTATATTATTATGGTGATGGAACAAGCAGTTAGCTTTTTTGAACGATTTTCAATCGAAAAAATCATTCGTATGTGAGCCACAGTACGTTGCATATGGTGGCTTCAATTTCACTTCATTTCCTTCTCTCCCATTCCAAGCTCAACATCATTTCGGCAATAACTTCTATCTAGTTCGAATAAAAATGTTTCAAATGAATGCAGCAATCCACACAAAACGCTGAAATGTTCGAATCAGAAATGACGAATTGCAATATAGCGTGGTTGTTCTAAGTTGATATGCAACGATCAGCGGCGGCGCGTGACTTTTCACAGATGCGTGCTACAGGTAGATGTTGTTTCTTGCATTTACAATTATCCCCCCCCCCAAAAAAAAAACACATACACATTTACACACACACTTGGAGCTGCTAACGTACTCAGGGTTTTTTTCTCGAGGGATCAGAAATTGTAAAGGTCTGTATCACACAGCTGCTTTCTATGTATGGCCGGAATAAAGTAAAAATATTTTGCAATCACCGATTTAAACCTTCATTTTAAAAAGTTATTCAAAGACAAAAATGGTAATCGGAGATCATTTTGAGGGGTGTTTGCATTTAACACTGTTTTTTTTTGTTTCCGAGTTCTTTGCTGCTTTCATCCGAAACTCAAAATTTGGAGATGGGATGTAGCGCCCATCAATTTCCTAGCCCCAATCTCTCGTACGCCACTGATTGGAACAACAGAGCACAACTGTCCATTACAATGACTGCTCCATATGCCACGCGCGTGACCATGAACAGCGCGAAAAAAATTGTGTCTGATTCTGTAAAGCTATCCGCAAACTTTCTTCTTATACGGAGATGACAAAACTTACCGTGCTGTGGATCTGTGTAGCACGCTATAGTGGAACCACGAGCAAAGCAACTTGCGCAGATCCCCGACTCCTGTGCACCGTACCCCCGCGAGTAGGGGAGGGGGACAGTAGACCATGCTTCCTTATGGCCCGAGGTGGAGGGAAGAAGGGAAAGCTGCGCGGGGACTTTTCGTTACAAGGTTTTTTCCTTGTGGTCGATCCATAGCAGACGGATTTCGCGAGCTGATTGGCTCAAACCCTACATCCCCGTAGAACCGAGGGGCATTCGGCCAGATTCAGAACGCCGCGAGGTGGTGAAAACGTGCTATGAAGCCAATTGCACGGTATTCGTTGTAGCTTAACAGCGTGCGGAAAATACATAGCGCGCTGCAAATTTTTGAGCCTCTTAACGTGAGAAGTTTAATTTCACTACAGTGTTTTATTAAACTTCTTCAATCTATGAAATGTGTCCCTTTCTTTCTTTTCATTTTAGTAAATTGAGTAACGTGCTATAGCACGGTAGCACGTATTAAGCAGCCGCCACTGAACGAAATTCAGCTTCGTCGCCTTAGGCGATTCCGCGAAAATCCATTCACCTTATCATTCAGAGTTGGAAACAGTGGAGGCTATTAGAGGGGGGCGTGGGGAGCAGTTGTCCCTCACTTTTTACCACTTTTGCCCCGCACTATGCTCTATGCTAAACTCTATCTACCAAGGGAAACCAAACTGTCTTTGCTCCCCCAGTTTTCGCACCTTCCCCCTAGTTTTGGAATCCAATCGCTACCACTGGTTACAGCTATTAGTTTAAAAAGTAGCTAGCTGTAGTTAGAATTCCAAAAAAAGTAGGGCTAACTGTTAATTATAACCAGTTATTTCCAAACTCTGTAAGAAACACTTTATCCGGATATCTCTGGAGCAAGCAAACGAAAACATGTCTCTGCTCAAGTAGAGACTCTAGAGGACTCGACCAATGAACATGTGAGATTGGAAGTTGGATGTGAGTGTATGAGGAGAAAAATGGAGCTGCAACTAACAGCTGTTAGAAGTAGCGTGTACTGCTTCGCTCCTCACACTCGCTTTCTCTCATTCGCTACCGTTATGCGCGGCCGTGCTCCATAGATTACCGGGACAGAGTATACAACTAACGTAACTGTATACGAAATTACTAATGTAATGTGTGGTTCCATGAGGTATATGTAAAAACAAGCATTTTTCCTGTACGAAAGTTGTTTAAGAAAAAACAACAAAGAGAAGATGACAAAAATGTTCTCCAATTTTGATTTCGTGTGTAACCATAAGTAAGAAATCCAGTTATCTAAATCAATATTTTAATTCTCACATTTCTCCTTTCCTTCGGATAATGATTTCTTCTGCTCTAACGGGAACAGATAAATTAAAATGTTAACCACTATATTAAAACTAAAAGTGGGATAAATATGTTCTCGGAGAGTTAATGATACAAATAGACCCGCAAATTTGGACATTTTGTCAGAAAACATCGAATTTTACACGTTAACAGGAAAAAATGCGAAATTGCAATAAAATAAGTTGAATAACGTAATTACAGCGAGGATTGATTGATAGGTTGAGTTAAAAGTTTTTGGTGCCTCGGCAAGTATGGCCAGCCAGCATACGAGAAAAAATCCCCTCCTAAAACTTACCTTAAAGTTAAAAAGATGGTGTAAAGAGACCCTTGTGAAAGGTTAAGAGTGCAAGTTGTAAAAAGACCTGCACAAGACAAACACAACGCATTAAAAAAATGTAAGGATGGACTAGAAACATCCTCAGAAACAGTGTAAAAGTTCGCATTTCTCAAAAAGTTAAAAGCATTTACTAAAAAACTGTCATCATCTAGACAATCTTTTCGAAGACAGCCAGAACAGCCTCAAAGATATGACAATGTTTAGTACCTAAATTGCTCAAGTTGAAAACTGTAACTTATTAAAGAATGAATGATAGAGATCTATGTTTACCAACAAGAATAATGCTGCATATCATCATTTATCAATTCAAATTCATAAATTGTTTATTTACTGTAGAGTTGAGATACAATTTTCAGAAGGAAAAGTATGTAATTATTATACTTTGCTTATTAAAAATCCATCTTATATAACTATTGGTAACAAAACACAGTTCAATTGAGTCAGATGACTCCTATTTTTTTCTGTTTATTTTTTACCACATAATTTTTCAGTTCAATGCACTGTTACTCACAATCGCTTGAACTAGTATAATACTTGTACATTAGTTAAGAGAAAGCAAAAATTGTGCAATTTGGAACATTATAAGGAATATATTAATGAATTGTTAAAAGCAAAAAATAATTTATTAACTGCGGATCAATTTTCTTTATTAGAAATTACCCTCAATTAAAAATAAAATTAAATACTTTAACTTACCTGTTACAAATATAAGTTAAAAACTATGTAAAAACTTTGTGTTTGATGGAAGGAATTTCAAAAGGTTAGATACACATTATAAAATCTACTTGTAGAGCCAGAAGTAAATTTGTTGGTATTAAGAACTTAATAAAAACACGCAGAATTTTTTTCCAACTTATACTATATCTTGAAAATAACTTAGTATCTTGTATAGCCTTTCTATATTTTTACTAATATCTGACCTTTCTACCCACTTCTGTACCTACCTGTTAAAATTATCAATGATTACAAGATAACAAGACGATGCAGAATATTTGAATTTGAAGGTAGTAGATGGATATGAAATATACAGGGTGTCCCAAAAGTCCCTTAACAGCCGTCCTAGAGACGTGTAGTGCAGAGATTGACATGATTTGAGTATATGGTAATACTGTATGAGTAAGGGGGAACATCATTGCTGTGGGTGAGCATGGCGGCGGCCATCTTGGTATCCGCCATATTGGATGGAGGTCAATTTTTTAAATGGGAATGTATATGTGTGGCACATAATTTTAGGCTAGAATTGCACCAGAAACAAGAATATGAAGTCAGTTTTCAGATATCTTTAATCTGTGAAAAGTTATTGCGCTACAAAATGTGCTCAATGTGCTCGCCATGCTCCCGTAAACACATCCGTAAGCGAGTCTCCCATGAACGGCGAACATTCAAAAGAGTTTCGGGAGTGATAGCGGCACAGGCCTCAGTTATTCATTGACGAAGGTGACGCATATCACGTATTGGAACTGCATAAACCATGGCCTTAAGATAGGCCCATAAGTAAAAATCAAGGGGAGTAAGGTCTGGAAACCTGGCTGGCCACTCCCTTGGTCCTCGTCTGCCATTCCAGCTACCAGGAAATTGGACATCAAGGTACTGCTGAACAATGTTTCCATAATGATGTGGTGCACCATCCTGTTGAAAAAATCTGGGAAAGACACATCCGGCATACACACTGAAGGTAAGACAAGATCGCGTAGCAACTGCAGGTAGGTCTCTGCATTCAATGTCCCCTCAATGAAAACATGGACCTATGATTTGGCCCAAACACGTTCCCTGGGTTTACCCAGTGCGGGTTCTCAGAGGACCAATACCGCATGTTTTGACGGTTGACCTCACCATTGGTATCAAAAAATGCCTCATCGCTATGCAGAATGTTTCGCCAGAAGTCAGGGTCACGCTCAAGTTGCACGACCTCACTCCACCCTCCTACCAGGATCATCTTCACTGATATGTTGTTGCATTTGCATCTTGTAGGGATGCCACTTGTGTTCTTGCATAATCCTGCTAATCGAATACTTGCTAACACCACATTGAGCGGACAGTCGTCGAATACTTTTTTTGGGTGACTTCACGAATGATGTCAGAACTGCAGTTAGTTCTTCATCCGTGGCTGTTTGTGGTCTTCCCGATCGACGTCTGTCGTGCACCGTTTCTTTAAACCGCTTCATCACATTGGCCACACTAACATGCGACACAGGCGGCCTAAGCGGATGTCTTTGATTGAAGTCATTGGAAATGGGCCGTGAACTCCTTTCGGCGGAAATGAGGATGATCTCAATTCGTTCCTCATTGGATAACATCATGTTCTTTATCACTCACACCTGCAACAAATGAGATATGATATCAGTTATGACAATTTCCATCGTATATTCAACATTGCATCAATAACTTTCCACAGATTAAAGATATCTGAAAACTGACTTCATATTCTTGTTTCTGGTGCAATTCTAGCCTAAAATTATGTGCCACACATATACCTTCCCATTTAAAAAAATGACCTCCATCCAATATGGCGGATACCAAGATGGCCGCCGCCATGGTCACCCACAGCAATGATGTTCTCCCTACCCATACAGTATTATTATATAATCAAATCATGTCAATCTCTGCACTACACGTCTCTAAAATGGCTGTTAAGGGACTTTTGGGACACCCTGTATTTTTAAAGACAATAACCAAGCACTTGATAGAATATTTGAAATTAACGACCCATTGTGGTAAAGAAACCTACTTCCTCGCATGTAGAAAAATGGTAATATGTTATGTATCGGTTGTTCGATTCATAATTTGATAGCAAAAGTATAGGGAACATTTAGGGTCATCGATGCGTACTTTTGCCCATTTGAATGTATGTTATGTCTAAAAAACCTTAAGGGATAAATGCTATTTCAACCTGCTTATGTTATGTTATGTTAAACCAAACATTTAAGACTACCAACTTTTTTCATATAAATGAATCCTGACCAAAAAATTTTTGGTACAAATATGGAGTGAAATTGTATGGAAGTAATATAGTGTGTGAGGCATATATTGCCAAAAAAAAATATTGGTATACGTCTTGTAGTTCTTGAGATACGAAAGTGGAAAATCAAATTTCTTAACTGAAAAATCCAGCATTTTGAAGTACAGATGAATGTGTATACACGTAACCGACGTCGTTATGACAGTACTGAATTTTTCCAGTTGTGGAACATGAACGAAGATTTTGGCGCAAAAAAAGAAATTCAAAAATTTTTGTCGTGTTTCATTTTTTTTCTAAAATTCGCAAAATAAAAAAAAAATACAGCGAAAACTGAGAGATCTTCAGATAACAATATCTTCCTCAGCGACTGCGCTGGAGTGAACAAATTTTATCAGTCATTAGTTGAAATGTGTGTCAATAGATGGGGCGGAAAGACATATCTCGAGTAGCAGCATTGTGCAAGTCCAAACCTGTTTTCATTACGCTTGATAATAAACAGGCTGTTTGAATCGCAAGCTATGTGATAATGGGTTGGAATCTGTGCCCGTGGCCGTGAAATGGCAAATAATTGGTATGTACAGATGCTATAGGTCTCATAGAGAAAATGCAGTCTCATTGAATGTGAGTAAAACCTGCGTGGCGAACACAATAAACAAATTCAAGCAGCAAGGTGCAGTGGTTGACAAACTACGCTGCGGCCGCCCCCGTGTAACGTCTGTACTGACCGGATTATCGCGAGACTTGCCACACGTCAGCAACAACAATGGCTTGGATTCAAGCGAGGGAAATCCCATTGTTGCCTTGGGCAGCACGAAGTCCGGACCTGAATCCTATAGAAAAACCTATTGAATCCCATTGGTCTTCGTGTAGCCAGACGTCAGCCAAGGACTGTTCAGGAACTTCGTGAACAGGTCTCCGAAGTATGGAATGTGATTACGACCCAAGAATGCCAGAAATAGGACCCCAGCATGAGAAAACGTGTGCATATATGCTTGAAACTTAAAGGTGGACCTATTGACTATTAAAATTTCACACCTCATTCATCTAATTTCAGGAGAAATGTTTGTTTCCAAGTATATTTTCAAAGTTCAGATTTAATGATTTTACAAATTGCGCCTTTAGTTGCATCTATTAGTTATAAGTGCAATAATATGCCCTTACACTTTCTTGATCTTGATGTACCTTTCAATAATATTCCATAATAATTCCACTTTTGTATTAAAGTGTTTATTTCATTAAAAGCACTCACATATGTACTTTTTCTGTTTGTCTGAAAAACACATGACAAGGTGGTCTTAAAGTTTTGGTAGGAACTGTATATTAGAATATAAGAACCAATCATATGATGCACACTACCAACCAAACCACAGAAAAAATAAAGGATAAATAATTCGATGGCGTAAGAAAAACAACGCTATATCATATTCTCGTGCTTTAATTTATTATTATATATGTACAACTCGGTGCGAAACCTTGGCTATTTAGCCTAGAAGACCGTAACCTCCACGGAGTCCCAGACCACCATATCCAGCATGAAGGTTTGGTCCAACCCTCTTCACAACGGCGTTGAAACCATTGATTCCATCAGCTCCATAAGTGACTACTCTGACACTGCCGTCTGGCTCCACAAGGCTGTACTGACCCTTCACAACATCACCATCACGGACTTCAGTCTGTTGTTTGTTGTCGCCAGTCAAATGATCACTTACTGCATATCCATACTGGTACTTGGGGTAGGCCTGAAACATAGATTTCAATTTAAGTTAACTTAGAAAAACATTGTTAACTAGAATCGTATATTACGAGATTTTTATTTTTAAAATATAAAAACAAGAACATATTTTCCGAAAATGCTCTTGAAATTAATTAGAAGTACTGATTGCATTAAATAATCAGATACTAAAATATAAATTTCTGAACCATTTTCATCGAAGATGTTTTGTATCAGAGGAATTGTTTGGACGAAAGGAGCCACGGTTCCGCTTCTTCCCAAGGAAAGTGTTTCTATTTAGAAAAATTACACATGCAATTGCGTGTTGTTTATTTTTAAAAGGGACTGATAATTATATAATACAATTACAGGTTCAATGTAAGGACGTAATTTAGAGTGTGTTTGGAGTGGATGGCAGCACTGTAGTGAAAATAAATACAATGCGAAGCACTCCCAGTTGAAACTTTTGTGGATATCCATGATAAGAATACAAGGAAATTGTAAACAAATATTGAATTTTATTTAGTCTATTTAACACCGTTTATTTCTAGTTAGGTTAAACGTGACAGAGAAGATGAAAGTACGAGGAGTGAAAAACATACAATAAAATGAGGGACTCACATGTTTACTTATAAAACATGAGATGACTGAACAAATCACGGAGAGACCTAAGTAAAATTGGTCATCCTCAAACCCAAGAATGCTTGCTCAATTCTTATTAGATACCAAATTTCAGAGTTTTACGATGCCTCAAATAAGGCTACAGAAGGCTCTGAGTTGGATAACTTTAATTCTGCCCATCCGGTATATCTCCTCTATTTCTTTTCTATATTTTCATAAGAAAAGCTAATTTTTATGTTACCTTAATTCTGGAAAGAAATGCGAAAGAATCTGTGGACCTTTGAATTTTGAGCATTTTTAGAGAATATCTTCAATTAGTATGTCTTTCAGTTTCTGTGTCTCGTTCATAGAGATAATTTTAAAAGCACGGACACGTGTGTACTTACATAATAGTCAATAGCCCCGATAGCCAGCGTAGAAGCAGCAAATGCGCAAAGGGCGAATAATACCTGAAAGAGAGAAGAAATTGCAGTTAGATAAGAAGATATAACAGTTATAACATGCAAACATTTGGACGGGTTAAAGTTACAGTGGTGTAAGTCACTTTGTTAAAAAAAAAAAAAAAAAAAAAAAAAAAAAAAAAAAAAAAAAACAGTCTGACTCATAGCACCTCGCTGATCAACACAACAGCTGTTTCCTTTATTACAAGACCTTAAACTGTCGTCTGTTGACAGTTGAATGAATCTCTGACGTTCTCTGTTAACAGATTAACTTATCTCGATCTGGTTTCTATGTCTAAGTGGTTTTTTAAAAAAGTGACTTACACCACTGTAACTTTAACCCGTCGATTTGTTAATGCAAGTTGCAGAGTTGCGTTCGGTCATAATATAAAAGTCAGAAGAAATCTCTGACATTTGTCCCTTCCTTCAATACTAAATTTCTAAAATGATCAAATACGCTCTTAACGGACAGGACCCCCCTCAACTCAGGCTCTGTCAGGCAAGTACGAAAAAAGAATGTAACTAAAATACTTAGAGATATTTTAAACACAATACTTTTATTGATAAAAATGTCAGCAATATACGTGTTTGCTGATAAAACATCCCACCAATTACAATTATGGTTTTATTTCTGTTGGTTAATACTGGTTCACTCTTTTATACGTAAAAATGTATATTTCTAAGCTTTTGTTACTACGTACATTCCTAGTTAGTACCAACTCCTTTTTTGCAGGATTTATATGTTCTTCACTTCTAATTCCTCTTCTAAAAAGCACATGTTCCCATCTCAATGACTGTCCGACCCTGTGGCCGAGTGGTTAGCACATCGCGCTGCGACGCCAAGGGTCCCGGGTTCGAATCCCGGTCGGGCTTGGTTGTTTGTGAATGTCCATTCATCAATTTCATCATTTCATCACTCATCCACATCTTCGCAAATTAGCCAAGAGGCACAAAACGCGAAGTAAAATAAACTAAATCAATCAATCAAAACCATCTCAATGACTGTGGGCAATTTTATTACAATTGCAAATTAGAATGTTTTGTTGAAAAATATTTAATACACACGCGTACGCGAACATTGAACAATTTCACTTCCACGAAAATTTCATATCATTAATTATTTTGTGAAAAGAAACAACATAGCTGCTTATTGTATTTAAGTTTCTTAAGTAAATTAAATTCTAGTTTCGTGCTTGCTAAAATTAAACTTGGAACGATTTTGCCACGCAATAATTAGTGTTCCTTGTATATGTTTTCTACTAAATTAAACTTTTAAATATCTTACCAGAAAGAACTTCATATTTCTTCTATACCTCTTCACGTTAGTCAAAGGATACCTCGTCAATTTTCTCGTCTTCTTTTATATTAAAATCTAACCGGAAAAGAAACTCATCGTGTTGCGAAATCACTTGCAAGCAATTTAAATTCTTTAAAATTCCGATGAAAGTGAATTCCCACCCACCTTAGGAAATGCCAAATCAAAGAAAGAGTGATTATGTTATGGTTCATAAGTCAATTCGCTGAATGGTAAACTTCTCTGTAAAAAAGTTTCGTTGAAAATTTACGTCACCAAGATGTTTTCGGTTCGGCTTTGTCTTGTTTCACTTTCGTAATTATCTGTAGTATTTTATATAGCCAATAGCGTATAATGATTAACGTTTACAACTGAGCTCCATTAGAATTCCACTGGGTGTGGCGAATAACAAACCAAATAACCAATAGGCATGTATCTGTCAGCATAGCCCTAACAGCCATATATAAAAGGGGTCTGTTACATATTAGACCAAGTCCAAGCAAAACAGTTATGATGCAGAAAACATATGAACAGATTTTGTCATATTTATTAGTAAAAAAATGAATTTCTTGCAGGAATAAAATGCTCTATCATTTCTCCATTGGTAGCCATTTGGAAGCAAATGTAAATTGATATTGTTAGTTTTTCTATCTAGTGTCACATTGTTTTTGACTTTTTCGACTAGAGTTCGTTATTTACTAACATTTTAGTACTTTTCCAAGTTATCCGCACATTTTTAGTCAACAACGTAAATTAGACCCCCTGGAAATCAAATCCAGAACGACAATCAAGATCAAAAGGAATGCCTTCAAAGCAATCAAAATAATAAATTCATTCATATTACTTTATTCCATTAATTTTACATGAATTTTCTTATGTCGTCAAAACTAGTGATTATGTAACATCTATTAAACAGCCAAATCAAATTTTGAATGTTGTATATAATATGAAGAAAGTTATGTTCATTTTGATAATTTTAAAAAATTAAATTTGTATAATATATTCTTTTCTTACGCTTCATCATTTCGATGTATGTCCTAAATTGTCACTATACACCCCAAAAATATGCAATTAAATTGCCACCAAAAGTGGTGGAAACAGGACACACCTTTCAGCGTTAATGCGGAATTTGCGTTGTTTAGCACTGTCTTTGGTGTCTTGTCACACATTTTCCTGTCAAATAACACAAAAAACTTTGGAAATCACGCATGAAACATTCCGATCTACTGTTACCAAATTTTTGTAGAGTTCGCACTGTGTTTGAAAACTTGAAACGCATTTCCCTCACAATGCACGCTTGTTGAGTTCGCCCTTCGTATCCGCAACACCTCATATGAACAGTTGAATCGTTATTGACGTGTTAAGAATTATGTCATCTGTTGAGTTTCATCACCACAGATTAATTTTCTCTTTTCGCATTGCACTGGCTGGGTACATACTCGTATAATGATTCCAGCAATAAAGTAGGAATATAACAAACCTCCGTCGCAGAGTAGTTGGCACAGCGCGCTAAGATGCCAGGGGTCCCAGGTTCGAATCCCGACCTAGGCACGCGCGTTCTTTGTGTATGCTCCTTCATGAATTTCATCTTATTATTACTCATCCTTATCTTGATAAACCAATATCAAGCAAGCAAAACAACAATATAATCAGCGTCTCAAATATTCATTCAAGGTCAACAACAGTATAGCAAGGATACGCGTGACTTTCCAGCTTTATCGCCAATCTTCACGCCAAGTCCACAACCTACCTCACAAACGAAGGAAAGTAGGTCAGTAGAAGCAAGGCAACAGATGTTTCCGTACCAAGACTCCATGAAACCCTGTTGATATGTAGAAAAAAGGCTAATTCAAATACTTTCCTCGTCCATGTAGTTTGACTGGTGACGAATAAAACTTTTCGTGAACATCAATAAGGCCCCACAAGAACAATTAGTTAAGATACTCGAAGAATTTAATACTGCCGTAATTGAATATGTTGGAAAATTTCTGTAAATGTCAGGGCGCAATACATATCCAGCCAAAATAATTCATGAGACACATCCGTTTTCTTGAAAGAAGGCACAGATAAACTCGTGTAAAAGGACATTTCAGATCCTTTTCTAAGTTAATTTGCTACACTTGTTTTTCTTCATAAAAACAAAAACAAAGTACATTGCTGAGGAATTAATTTAATTATTAAACCGTTAGTAAGCAAGTTATTTTTTATGTGCATCACTTGAATTAGTGCAATAATCAGCAAAAGAATATACACTTTCTGCCTCTTATATAAAAAAATACTTTAAAAATTACCTTTATTTCTTTGACATAAATGAATAATAATTGCAGTAAGAGAGTAACTACTTGTGTTTTCGGATACCTGATTAGTGATGAAGGAGAACAAAGGCGCAACCACGAAATTTTGTTTGGGGGGCAAGTACAAGGATAAACGTACCAATAATAATAATAATGTTATTATTATTATTATTATTATCATCAATTTGCTTTATTTTACTTCGCTTCTTGTGCCACTTTTGGCTAATTATGAGTGATGATATGTTGAAATTGATGACTGGACACTCACGAACATCCATGCCTAAGTCGGGATTCGAACTCGGAACCAACATCATCATTATTATTAGTAGTAGTATCAAATACGTTATTACACTCGTAAATTTTGCAATAAGGGAGTAGAAGCTAGTGCTAAAGCATTTGCGTTCGAACAAACGATTTGAATTATTTTTTCAACAAGTTCAATTTGAGATTAATAATGGAAAACAAGTACACAAACTATTTTTGAAAGACAGAAAATTCTTGATAAATGCATTCCAAATATAAGTGTTTTCTACATTAACATGTATAACTTTCATGCACGATATATGTTTCACACATATGCAACACGGAGCGACGTGGACACTAAATTATGTGCGTATTCAAAGTTTATTTAATACATATTATATACAACATATATTATTTAAATACATTACACAACCAATTCATCTATCTCACAATAAACCAACAACAAAAATTACATAAATTGTATCTTAATTGTGCACGCTCTTTTTCCTCAAAACAATTGTTCATGCATTTGAGACAAGTCTTATTTCTCTGTCTGGGAATTTACAATGCATTACAGCGAATAATAATACATTGCGAGCAAAGCGAGAAAGAAAATTTTTGGATCCAATTTTCTTCCAGACTGTAATCAATCGTAACGAACCTTAAAGTTCGTGGGATCTTAAGAGTATCTAGCAGGTTAACCAGTTAATTGATGGGGTGATGTAAACTACTCATCATTCATCCTCTTGATGAGACCACTCGTCATTGACATGACGAGTTATCGCTTGGCATGCGAAAGGTACAAATTACACAAAGGAATTAAACTACTGAAAAGACAATGGTCACTCGTTGGATTTTGTGAACCGTTGATCCTGTATCATGGCTGGGTGTAGGATAATTACCTGTCTATCTGAAGTCTTTAGCTGAATGAAAATAGCGAAGTCCTCTGTAAGCTTCTCTCTTATGCTGACCAAAGCGTGCTTCCACTATCGACCTCCTGCCTTGCTGACCACCTTCTCTCTCTCCACTCAATCTCCAAAGTCAGTCACCTCCCAGCTTGTCTCACCTCTATATTCCCTGGCCATCGAGCTCTTCCTCAATGCCGAATCGCCGAATCGTGTGTTTAATATAATTGCTACCATGCAAACCGCTGACACCATAACCAGAAGTATTACCTGTTTCCTGAATGCTCAGGAGGTTTGCATGGCACAACACAATGCATTGTAAACATGCCTAAGAGGCTTGAGACAGCTGAGAAAAACAAGTGAATGCCCTGGTCAACATGAAGCGTTCAGAGAACTTAATAAAATAAACATACAATCCTAGGGATTGATACGTTCGTCCCGACTGAGAAAAATTTTCTCCTTTGAAAATTTAAAAGTCAAATCGCAAAGCTTGACATGACCCAGGTTCGCCAATTCCATATATTTTCTTAGAAAAACCAAATATACAAAATAAGACCACCGAACATAACTATCACTAATTATCCTAATCGCTAAAAAAATTTTTTTATTCCCTAAACATTATAATAAATAATACCAGTAACACTAACAAATTCATATGTTTATACGATGTAAAACACAATAATATGTAATATTATAAGACTAGAAATCACAAAAGTTCGTGTCGTTAAGCGATAAAACTCTTAATGTACCACATTTGTGCGTACGTAATGTTTATTATGTAGAATTGGTCATCCGCCAGCGCTTAGTCAATAGTTTGTGATGCCTCGCCAAGCGGTAACTACTCTGTGTCGTCAGCGAGGCAAATGGCTGGAGCGTCTTCGCAAAACAAAACATAGCTCCCACTGTTTCTTAAGATTGGAGCCCATAAATACACTACATACCCTGACAAGTGTACACACGTAAGTCTATAAAATGTGAATAGTCACATTCGTCCTAAATAAGCATGTAAATTATTGACACAATATATATATATATCTCAGTGTTTTGTCTTGTGTTAAAGCCTGTGTAATACGTTGAGCTAACTACGTAGCCAGTGCACTCCTAACATCGTTGAATATATGAACTTGCACGGCTATGTTGCACATTCCAATGTATCATAATACAATATTCAATGCATATAATTGGTTACACTGATAACTGTCGCTGGTAAAACATAACTATAGCGTTCAATTTTCTTTTCTACGTTAATCTGAACACTGTATACATATATATGGCTTGGTGAATACCTTTGTATGACTGCACACAAAAATTAATAATCTTGCAAGTGTCAAAAACTATGTTCTCGAGTTATAAATATCAAAAAATGTTCTGCGAACAAATGTGTCGCTTTTGATATTCCATGTTGGTGAGAAGAAAAAAACAAAAACAATAATAACTGCATGCGACAAACATATGCATAAAATATTGGCACTAAAGCATGCTTTCTAAAATGTTCGAAAGTGCTGTAATTATGTTTTTTATTGCTGGCATGTCCGTTTATTTATTCAAAGTGCAAAATTTCATCGTAAAAAAAATTATGCACTAATTGATGCTAGCACTGGTCAATTGACACCACTGGCGCTTGTCGCTTCCTTGTAGTATAATGTAAACTTGAATGCATCTAAAACTTGTTCTCTTGCATGGCACAAAACTGAAGATGTGTATAAGGGCTATGGAAAAGTATTGTTTCCCAAAATGCATGTTAAATAACCAAATAAATACACATGATAGGAGCTCGCATGTGTATGTGTAGAAACACTGTAGCACAATTCTGTAATTATTGTTTGTGACCGGAACTGCTGTTTGTAGAATGTATGTTTTCTATGCTTCTTCTTCTTTCTGGACTGCTTGTCGTATTGACTGCATTGGGGCAATGTAAAAAATGTGGTAAATTACCCGTAGAACTTGGGAGATGGGAAAAAGTTGTTGTTTGAACTGCAAACAGTGTGGAGGGAAATTTTATCTAGCTCCATCACTAGGTGTCGTTGATAGTGTATAGTCCGCTGTACTGGGAAATGTATGGTTGACTACATCCTTCCTGTAAAAGGTAGTCTCCGTGTAGTAATAATTAGAAATATCTGCATGTCTCCCTCAAATTGGTGGTGACGATTCTCTCCTTGAAGTAGTACTTAAAATGTCTGCATGTCTCCCTCGTAGAATGGTAATAAGTCTTTCTGCCTGGTAATAGTAGACTGCCTGCGGATGTCCGTCATGAAAAATGCCCATGGATGGTGTAGGCATTGCTTGTCCATGGCGTTCCGTATAGACAGGTTAGGTTGAATAAAGGGAAAATTATGACAAAAAAGGAAATAATAAAGGATAGGAAATGTATAATTCATGTTCATGCAAGTACCCAATACCAACTTATTTCCATTGCCTTTTCTTGAAAATCAAATTAAATTGTCTCATCAAAATAAAATAAATTAAATAAATAGATAAAATAATTGCCATAACTCTGAAAATAAATAAGGAAAATTTAAATAAAATATCCAACCGTAATTAAAATATCAATGTCCATGATTAATGTGTTGCCTTAACCTATTAATTATTACTGCGCTGCTCTAAATGAATCTGTTTCGCAAGCTGATGATGCTTAAATAAATAATATCCTAGGGTTGCGGTTAATATCACATTCCAAATAACAAAAACTAATATAGAGATGGGCAAAGGGTTTAGGACTAATTCCTGAAATGAGATGCTCTTACTAATTGATTGATTAAGTTGCTTTAAAGCAAGTTCAAGCGGAGTCCATTGGGGAATAGTGAAATCAGATAAATTCTTGGGGATATTAAGTAATAATTCAATTTCCTTCATCTTTACTTGTTCGAAAGCTAAAATTCTTGTGTGTAAAATTTGTTGATCCACAATAATCTGTGAAAAATCCTGATAATTAAAAAATATAGATTGCCCTTCGTTAAGCTGAATTGATCTGTGCGTGTTCAAATTATTATTCAAATTCTGAATGACAATAAATTAACCTGAACCTGATATTCAAATACCATTGCGTGTTCTGATAAACTGAAATAATTTATTGTCAGTAATAGACTTCACTTCAAAATTACAAAATATAGAATTAATAAACAAAGGTAAGTGTTGCAAGCATGTTCTAAATTATGTTGAAATTTGAAAATAAATTATTATGTTGTGAACCCTTAAAATAAATAAATAAAATTTGAGTTGCGCAAAGCAAGCTATTAGTGTCCTAAGAGGTTGCTTTGACAAGCCTCTAATGGCCTCCTAATAAACAATAGGCCGGTGCAATTTGCCGTGGTACAATATAATGCAATATAAGACAAAATTTCAGTAAATGCTACTTCTGAGTTTCGTTGAAACTCCAGGTGGTAACAAAATATAGCATCAGGGAATTAAAAAGGTGATATTCAAATTTTAAACACAATAAGAATATAAAAACTTTCTCAATTTCAAATCCTCTTTAAAGAAAAGAAATTTAACCACTCAAAACTTCTTGAGTCCGCCGTATACCTCAAATCACTTGGTCGTGTAAACAGACCCGCAGCGGAAAAGTATACTTGACTCATATAAGAATGGTGGTCAATTCCTTAGGTATGTCCAAACAAAATAGATAGAAAATAGTTATGCTATATATTACAATATAAATACAAATTAATAGTTATTACCTACTGTACTAACATTAACATGAAGTTAATCAGTAAGAAGTAATGAATTTATTGCTGCATTGTCGAATAAGGTGCAAATTGGGTAAGTGAGCTAAATTTCCTAATAATAAATATTAATAATAATAATAAATTCTCAAATTATAACATTTATGGTAAACCACTCTGTTTAAATTTGGAAAGGCTAACGATGCCGTGGCGACTTTCGCTGCACATGCCTGTGCTAATCACCGAGGCTTAGCCTGGGCATGTTGCTGACAAATTTTGATTACTCTATGTGCATAAAGTGCTAAAATTGCCCTTTTGTAAAATTTTCCCTGATTTTATCAAAATTTTGTTTATCTCTATCCTGATTCGAATGAAAAAAAGCGTCGATTTCCCAAAAATTTACTTACTATAAATATCTCTATGAAAAACGGGAAAAGTTTGCGAGAAAAAATGCAAAAATTCGTCTTGTTGTTCCTTTGTAAAATTATTGGTCGTGATTAACCTGAAGTGCATAAATGCGACGTTTTACGGCTAAATTTATCTATGTAGAACAAAATATCCCTAACATTGTTGACATGAAGTTCTATCGTGAAAATCAACTTCTGATGGCTATATGCTTAGCTAAACTGTTCCCATAAAATTTTAATGGGCGAACGCCACTGGTTGTTGTAATCTCCATGCTAAGTGTTTTCTGAGCTTCCAGCGTGTTCAAAGTACTAGGGAGAGAGCTACAGTGCGGAGAAAGGAATTTGCAAATTCAGCTGCGATGTATTTCTGCTTATCGTTGCATTCCGACGTTGCTTGTACTTAACTGACTGAGTTCTCTACAGCGACAGGCGTGATCGGCGACTTCGGGGAAGTTCGGGTTCCGTTCGGGATAGGTGGAGGGGAAAAATCGCTGCTCCGGGCAGCGGGCAAAGGAACGGAGGAAGAAAATGCAACGCCATGATTCGCTGACCACCAGCATGACGCGTTAAAGTTTACAAAACTTTAAATTACTACGAACAAGGTTTAGTAAGAGCTGCGAGAATTCGAAATGAAAGTCAAGGACTTTTGAAAATTACATCATAGGCGAAATGGAAAGGGAAAAGATATCGTCGCGCTTGCGACAGTGTGTTTACTTGAACACTTCCGTGCTCGTACAATAACAAAACTTGGAAAGCTGCTAGCAAACTAAATGACTAATAAACCTTGCATAAGGTACAATGAAACGTAAAAAATGAATTATACTTAAAATTTGAATCGTAATTAATATAAAAATTCTAGGCGAACGTGAAGTCGTAAAAAATATGGTCTGTGAACGATACAACAGGTTCGGAGACCTGAGAATTTAACTTACTTTCTGCTTTTAAAGTGACATTTGAAACTTTCTCGACTTTTACTGGTGACTGATTCGCAAATGACTCTTTAACTTTTACAACTGGCTGAACACAGTGTGAAATAGGCAATTCACTTTCCATTTTGCGGCTGTTTTGAACAAAATTAGGACCCTTGCTTACGGCAAATGTCTGAACTCTATCTTTAACGGATAAAATATTCTTCGGCAAATCTATACTGTCGTCTTTAGTGACTAAACTATTTCTGGATACATCTTGAACTTCTAGTTGTACCCTAGGTAGAATAATAATGGACTGAGGCAGGGGTGGGGGAATTGGCGGGTGACTCGTTTTTAATGGTACCACTTCAACAATCGGTGCAACATCGTCGTAAATCTTATCAATGGACGGTGAATCATTATTAAGTTTGCTTAACTGTAACTCGTTGGTACACTCATGGTCATAAGTAATAGATTTCTTGCGGTGACATTGAAAATAACAGATTATGAAAATTATAAAAATACTAATAATAAATGTTGTTAATAATAAAATTGTAATTATATTATAAGGATAGTGAAAGGACTTGTTCAACAGATAAATAAAATTAAAAGCTTTTACGTATGGAAGAAATCCGTTTAAAATAACTAAAATCGCAATGATTTTCATGTTGCTTAGGCAATCAAAACAAACAGTTCTTCAAAACTAATACGTACTTTAAGCCTGCCTAGTCTAATTAGTAAATATTTTAACTCAACTTTTAATTATTTCTGACTCTAAGCTCAATTTATCTGCGTAATTTATTTATTTAATATAATTTATTTATTCTCTAAATTTATTAGCACTGTTTAAATTATCTTATTTTGAATTTTACTGCAAACTTATCTTATTTAATTTCAGGTGTTAACTTTACGTTTAAATTCTTTGAAATCAATCGAACCGTACTGAGGTACAAGGTAAGAAAAAAAAATTGAGACTGATTTACTCCTGACTACCTGAAATAAAATAATAATTATTATTTATGCGATCTTTAAATGCATTAAGATACTAACATCACTAAAACTTGAAGAATCTTTAATTCTCTCTACTCATTCTAAAATATGCTTAGCATATTATTGTGGCAAAGTTAGAAACTAAAACCGTTGTGGTTTAATCATTATCATTCTGCGATGGCAGAATGGATTTCCAGGATTATCGGTAGCTATCCAATATCCGAAGGAAGATACTTGTTAGTGGAGCGCAATAAAATCTTGACGTCGACGTCTACATATTCATATAATATAAATATTCTCATAACTGGCGCTTAAAAATAAACTTTGCTAATATAATCATATACCTTCTTCTGAAGAGTAACTATAAAATTCTAGTGATGTATTCGCTGAGCTAGTATTATTACATACTGCAAAAAAAACTTTTGTGCCTAAAGCACATTATTAAATAATAAGTCTGCTTTTAATCTTTCATATTATTAGTGCTATTTTATTATAAATTATTATTATGTTACGCGAGTGGATTTAATATATTAGACCTGTTTCACTTTAATAAATGCCGTAACTTGGAGCAAACTTGCAATATTTATATTTAAGATTTCAAAATAATCTGCATTTTAAAGTTTTTAACATTCGAAGCTACAACGTGCTAAGGATAAATATTCAACTGTCAAACGAAACAATGTTTCGGACAGGAAAAAAAATATAAAGATATACTAACAAAAAAAAATCTCGTTAATATGTGAGAAACGTCCACGCCGTGTGATGCTCTCCTAATTCTCTTCTAGTTATTCAAAATAAGTTGGCTGTGCCTAACTTTGCTTAAAGCATATAAGTATATGTATATCTGTGTACGGATTCATTCTCGTCACAACTGCTTACCTGTGTACGGACATCTCTCGTCACTGCAGCCTATTTATACATCTATTACTTCTCAACTAGAACTTTTAATTAATCGGGCGGTTTATACCCTAAATCACGGTACGCCACTCTAACTATATATGCCTGGCGTAATAGTGGACATAATTGTACAGCGTGTCGAGGAATATAATTAGCGTTTCGTTTCTTTACATATTAACATGAATTAAAAATTTTCAGGCAATGTATGCGTAAGTTAAGGTAACGTAAGACAAGTGACTATCTCGTATAAACTTGACTATCTCCTTAATCTAAGCTCCCTTCAAGAGGTGCTAGGAGACTTCAGTCATTAAGAATATAAATGAGTGGTCCTCGGGGCCTTATTCGTTCCCAAAACTATATATGTATAAAATGTAATATCCTCGTTGCAAAAGTCTTAGCAGTCATAGTTCAAGCATTCTAAATCCTTTTCAAGTTACGGTCAGTTTTAAACCAAATTTAAATTAAACTTTTAAGGAATTTCAATTAATAATAATAACAAAAACAAAATATTGACTCAAACAAGCATACTCTGTGCCATGACTCGTTAAAATGCACCATAGTGCCGATTGACTCTGACTCGGTGGCACTAATTAATTTTCCTCATTCATAAATAACTTTAAAATCCACTTGTAATCCACTTTGTTAATTAATTAAAATATTAAGGATAAAATCGTTTACTGTTCACTGTAGCTTACTGCATCCTCATAACCAACGTTGTAATAATTTTCGTATCCAAGATCATATAAAAAAATCTAAAATCACTGTCAATGCAAGAAATCTATAAATCTAAATGCCTTTCCCTTATTCCTTATTTAAAATTCTGGATGGTAAAAATTTCCCAGGTGGGAATTTGTCGTAGCCATGGTACCGGGTTCGTGAGTGAACCACAGAGCTACCAGGAGCAGATTGATAGGGAATCGTCCACGGACGTCCCTGGGCCGGCCACATTTTTGATGAAATGGGCCTCCCTAAAATCCGACATCGAACCTTCCGCCACGCGGACTGCCGGACGCTCCTGATACCATAGCGCCAGCCCGACGCGGGTAACCGCGACGGAGCTAGGGCGCAGTTCCTCCGCATTCTTACATTTCGCTGATTATCGACCAAAACTTGAAGTCGATAAATTTAATCGAATTCATCCTCATGTTAGACTAAACATCTATCATGGCATATATAAATTCTTCTCCCCCCATTAATGCAAAAAAGCTTTAAGCCCTATTTATTTTCAAAATTAATTTTGGCAAGGACATACCAAAAAACTACACAAATGAACAAAATTTTGGGGTGGGGTTGAATTTAAAACTGATTGTTGAAACCTCTACTAGATAACATTCTATTTTCTCATCGCATATCCGAGGAAATGGATGAGAAACCCAAATCTCCACTACGTAACGAGCTTTGGGGTGGGGTTAATTTAAAACTGATTAACAAACTCTTTTCATTCCTGTAAGAAATGAAAAGGCCCACGTATCTCCACCACGTAACGAGCTATCGTTGGGGTGGGTTTGAATAAAACTGGTTATAAAAACTAATATTTCAATTTTCATTTAGTTCATGGTGAAATAGATGAAAATCCCAGCACCTCGACCACGTAACGAACCTTAAAGTTCGTGGGATCTTAAGAGTATCTAGCAGGTTAACCAGTTAATTGATGGGGAGATGTAAACTACTCATCATTCATCCTCTTGATTGGACCACTCGTCATTGACATGACGAGTTATCGCTTGGCATGCGAAAGGTACAAATTACACAAAGGAATTAAACTACTGAAAAGACAATGGTCACTCGTTGGATTTTGTGAACCGTTGAACCTGTATCATGGCTGGGTGTAGGATAATTACCTGTCTATCTGAAGTCTTTAGCTGAATGAAAATAGCGAAGTCCTCTGTAAGCTTCTCTCTTATGCTGACCAAAGCGTGCTTCCACTATCGACCTCCTGCCTTGCTGACCACCTTCTCTCTCTCCACTCAATCTCCAAAGTCAGTCACCTCCCAGCTTGTCTCACCTCTATATTCCCTGGCCATCGAGCTCTTCCTCAATGCCGAATCGCCGAATCGTGTGTTTAATATAATTGCTACCATGCAAACCGCTGACACCATAACCAGAAGTATTACCTGTTTCCTGAATGCTCAGGAGGTTTGCATGGCACAACACAATGCATTGTAAACATGCCTAAGAGGCTTGAGACAGCTGAGAAAAACAAGTGAATGCCCTGGTCAACATGAAGCGTTCAGAGAACTTAATAAAATAAACATACAATCCTAGGGATTGATACATGTATAACTTTCATGCACGATATATGTTTCACACATATGCAACACGGAGCGACGTGGACACTAAATTATGTGCGAATTCAAAGTTTATTTAATACATATTATATGCAACATATATTATTTAAATACATTACACAACCAATTCATCTATCTCACAATAAACCAACAACAAAAATTACATAAATTGTCTCTTAATTGTGCACGCTCTTTTTCCTCAAAACAATTGTTCATGCATTTGAGACAAGTCTTATTTCTCTGTCTGGGAATTTACAATGCATTACAGCGAATAATAATACATTGCGAGCAAAGCGAGAAAGAAAATTTTTGGATCCAATTTTTTTCCAGACTGTAATCAATACTGATTTAATAGGGCGCAAATAATTTCACGGGACGCCAATGCATTCTCTCTTTTATAACTTTTGTGGCTCCCCGATGGTGTAGTGGAGCTCTTTTCTGTGGCATGATACGGTTTTCCGATTAGCAATGAGTGAGCTCACGTTATCAGAAAAGACAGGTGGGTTGGCACTAATACACGCGACCACACAGGCAAGAACATTGTTTGTACAGACTGGTCTTCAAACAACTTTCTCACTGCACGAGTCAATGACCCAAGAATGTATACAAACGATAATACGGAACATTCCATTAGAAGCTCCCATCCATATCCAAAGTATCCCAAAAAGGTTTTTGTTTTATAAGGACATTGCTATGCAAGTATGCTATCAGTTATTACGAAATGAGACCATCACACCATTTGTTAAAAAGTTATACAGTCCATAACCACGAATAGTCAGGAATTTTTTATACCCATAATTGGATACAAATATGGGAAAATGTCTCAGCCAAACCCCTCTCAAGAGCCGGCCAATCAATATGGTATAAAGTGGTCCATCGTGTGATAGTGACAAGAGATAGGACATACCAATACGGAATCAGTGACTCCCCTAACTGCATCTCCTGTGACAAGCAAGACTTCTTAGTCCACAGGTTAACAAAGTGTCGAAACTACTCCACGGTATGGACCAAATTGAGAACAATGCTAAGTCGTATATGCCGCACATCATCAACAAGTTCAAGGACACAGATATAGTCTTCCCTGATTTTTTTTCCTCCAACGAAACAACGAGCAGTACAATGGTTGATAACTCAATACTTATTATATATACAGGGTGGGCACAAAGTCGCTTTCTCCAATAAATGAAGAAATCAAATGAAAGAGCCTAGAACCTAGGTGACTTGACAATCTTTATTGTACTTCAAAGTGTCTTTGTACTTCAAATACTGTTCAAACTGTCCCCCACCATGTTCAATGCACAAGGTACATCTCTTCAGCACTGATTTGCAAATATCATGACACAATTGAGGATTGTCATCCAGTCTCTCGAAATGATTGTTCGATTAGCTGTTGCAAGTGAACCAAATCCTGCGGTTTCTCGGAAAACACTTCGTCTTTGACAATACCCCACATGGAGAAGTCGCATGGTGTGAGCTCATATGAACGTGGTGGCCAATCTGTTGTACCACGACGACCAATCCATTCATCGAAATGTTGATCCAAGAACTCCCTATCAACAACACTAAAATGAGGCGGTGCTCCATCGTGTTGCCGCGTGAACGGAATGTTTTCGTAACGAGGGTTATTGACAAGTTCTGGAATCACAACGTCCTGCAACATCTGAAGGTATGTGTCACCGGTAACATTTCCTTAAAAAAATAATGGTTCTATGGCACCATCACTCCAAATACCACCCCAAACAGTGACACCAGGGACGTTTAACTCTTAAGTCAGAATTTTGTGTGGATTGGTATTGGTTTACGCGACCGTTCATCTTGAATGAGGCCTCATCTGTCCACAAAATTCGTTTCCAGAAGTCTCTGTCCGCTTCGTTCCGAATGAGACACCACTCACAGAACTCAACACGTCGGTCCGGATCACCTTCGTGTAACGCGTGCAGAAGCTTTCATCTTCAAATCCTTTAACATGTTCCTTACAGAGGTACGTGACATTCCCAGGTCCCCTGCGCGCCTTCTGGTAGACTTCTTCGGGCTAGATACACAACTCTGAGCAACATGTGCAGTGTTTTCTTCATTTCGTACACTTCGGGATCGTCCGCTTCGCTGTAGATCATGCACAGAACCTGTAGCCTCGAATTGTTGGTTCAGGTTTCTCATGGCTTGACATCATGGTCGTTCCACACCTGGAAATATTCTCCTGAATTCTGCTGTCACCACATTTGTGTTTTTGTTGTGTTTCCACCAAGCTTGTAGCACGAAAACACGTTGTTTCTTTGTTAATTTGCGATTCATCTCAAGACCTGCAATGCAAGATAACAACTTCACTCAGTAAACAACACTCTTCAACAAACAGTAAACAAAGCACGCACGAAAACATGGTTACCAGTCCTACAGACACAGTAGTACCAAGTCCTAGTACAAAAGAACCGCTGATACCTCGCTTATTTCTTTCTTTTCTTTACTTACTTGATTTAGGGAAAGCGACTTTGTGCCCACCCTGTATTTCACAATGACCATAGTAGTTTTCAGAGAAAATTCAGTATCTTCTTGTAAGAACATTACGAAAAAATTCATCCTCAAACAAGGAAAGATGGTACGCAAATTTCTTAATAGTACTCTATACTTAATTTCGGACAAACAAAAATGTTGAGCTTATAACAAGATAGAATTATAATCCTGCAAATTGCAGTAAAACACCCATGTAATTAACAATGTAATCTTTACAGCTTGTACATAAGAATAAGTCAAATATAAAAAAAAGAGTGATAAAAAATGTAGTGGTAACATCGTCGCCGTGTGATCCAATGGTCACAGGTTCGATACCCGGTGGAGGCACATGGCACCGTGGTTCGGATTTAACTTACAACTGTAGGTCCAGTCACGATTAGCCTTTCTGTGCGTAAAGTGGACTTAAAACAACAAATCAATCAATCAATTTTGCAATTTATTTTCATTTAGATCGTTCAGCGACCAGGGCCGACTCCAGTCGCCCCCCTAACTACGGTTCTGAACTTGATAAGACCAACCAAATATGGATTGCGAGCGAAGCGAGCAATAAAATTCTACGAATAGTGTTTTTATTTGCACAAAATTTGAAGTTGTGGGTGGTAATTGCCCCCTGCAGGTACACTTGCCCGTCAATGTTTGCCCCCCTTGCCCCCCTAGAACTCATTTCCGTCCAAGGTTTGTGGTTGCGCCACTGAAGGAGAACAATTTATGCTACATGAAGGAATTTTCTAATTTTTCGTTTCGTTTCGTTATGTGTGTGCATTTACTAACAGAACAATTTCAAAGTCGGCCATTATTTACGTAATACAAATCTTGGAAGATCTCTTACCCTTTCTTTCTGTTCGTGCTAGGTCGCATGATAAGAATTTTAGTAATTGGTAGATATAATTTGGCCTCGATTGTCGATTACAAACGAGCTAGACAACAGATATATCTTAAGTGTCATGATGTGAATATTTGATTGACTATATTTTTATATAGTCTGCATATGTTGTTAATTCCAAGATATGATTAGCTCACGAGAATGTTTGAGCTCTTTGAGAGATAGACAAACTGAACCAAATAATCCATATTGTCTTGACTAGGGTTTCAAGTACGCAATGATTTAGAACACACGATGTCGATTGTAGTGATAGGTAGGTAGACAATTTTGTTATATCGAGACTAACTGATACTATGATTTATTTTGATGCACATAGGAAAACCCTGGTTATATAATTTCCTAAGTAACCTAGCTTAAATTTAAAAGTTTATCTTCATCGACCTTATGCTGCCTCTAGGAAATTATATATTTCATATTTTTTGAAATTTTGTTTTCAAAACAGGGGTCCAACACACACCAAAATACAAACTAGAAACATAAGCTAATCAAGGTAGCGGGCTCATATGGCCCATTGTTATATTTCAAAGCTTGTCAAGGTGACATAATAATCCATATTACTGCTTCGAAAATGAAATTAAGACATGAGAAAGCGTAAATATTAATAACACAATTTCACATCAGGTAATTGTTATTCTATAATTTGCAACATTAATATTCTCCTTCAACACCTGGATAAGCCTGTTATTTTGCACTTGAATAGACATGTTGTCCAACACGCTTAACGCACCACTCACAGGGAATAATTTTTCTCTATCACTTATTACTACAGGAAAAAAAAATAATGAAATATGGAACCAGACACTTCTTGTGTATAATATTATATAGGGTGTCTACACCGAAATATCCTAATTTTATTTTGTTACCAATTCCACAGCAATCAAGTTAAGGGAATGTTACTCACACACACAAGTTAGAGGTATGAAGTTTGTAAAAATAATCACAAGACTTCCACGTGTTTAGAATTTTAGAAAAAATCGCACAAATTCCTCAGTGCACGGATTGTTAACACCATTGCGTACCATCACTCCGGATATGTTGGAGCAGACCTGGACGGAAATCGAGTACAGACTTCGTGTCACCACAGGGCTCACGTAGAAGTGGTGTGATTTCTTTATATTCAATCTAAACACGTGGAAGTGTTGTGATGTTGTTTTTACAAACTTCATACTCTTAAGACTTATATGTGTGAATAACTTTGCCTTAACCTTATTGCTGTTAAATTGGGAATGAAATTAAATTAGGGCATTTCGGTGTGGACGCTCTGTACTTTGCCAAAGCAATTTATTTATATATTTACTTAAAATTTCAGATGCAGTACTGAAAAACCATTTTATACTGAAACTTTAACAACAAGAAAACAACAACAAAACAAGAGAATACAAGATGGAATAAAAATTATGTTACACGTCCATGCTTAACGATTGTCGGAAACTGTGTTCTGACAGGGAAATATCAATATTTGCAGGTAGGTTATTATATAAGCGGGAAAGCCTATTTTTTGTTACAGATTGATTGATTAATTTTGTGTTTTAAGTACACTTTACGCACAATAAGGCTAATCGGAACTGCACCTACAGTTTAAAGCGGGATCCGAACCACCATGAGTCTCCACCGGGTAACGAACCCGGGACTCTTTGATTACAAGGCGACGACACCATTTGTTGTTATAAATGTAATAGCTTTCCTCCCTCACCGCGAGTCAATGACCCGTTGGCACCGCCTGAGCGTGGCGAACCGGAGATTCCTTGCAAACTTGTATCCGCACGTAGACGACATCGCAACCCCAGATAACACAGAAAATATCCGGTGGGCCACATCAATATTAACCTCCTAAAAAAAAAAATAGATCAAATCGCAGCATCAAACATAACTAATTTCACTTGCGTTGCATTCACCGAGACTTGGCTAGATGATTCCATTCCAGATCGGCACATTGAAACTGAAGGGTTCAAAATGTATAGGCTCGATCGAGACTTTCCTAAGTAAGCGGGCGGCATTATTGTTTACGTGAAAACCGAAATAAATATCGGAACTTATTTATTCTGTGTCGGATGTGGACATTGAAGGATTGTTGGTGTCTTTGAAAGTCAAACAAAACGACAAACTCTTAATTCTGGGACGCGTGTATAGACATCCCAAGGCCGCCGTTACTTATAATGAAAAATTAGAAACCATTTTGCAGTCGTTTCCGGCTTGCCACGCTTCGTTTCTCGTCGGAGATACAAATCACGACGTCATCAAACCTACTGCAGCGGATAATGTATTTTTCGTCACGATGCAATCAGCGGGGTACAGTCTTAGAAAAAAATACCTGGGCCACGGGACGTAGAATTTCGTAACGTCTTAAGCCTGTTGTTTATGCAACCCAAATAACAAAATATTCGCTTAAGTTTGCCTGGTGATTCTGAGTTCTCGGGAAGGATTGAGCTTTGATAGCATGAGTCACATGACTCGTGCCCCAGCCACAACAAACAGCTGGGTGCTACGATGCCTCCAGAAGAAAATTTCAGGAACTGGTTTCTTGACGAAGCTACTCGTAAGGAAATACTATTCTTTCAAGTGATATTAGAGTCATTGTCAAGAAGGTTCGCTGAAATGATGGTTCTCATCACAGACCACATGCCACACGTTAATTGTTTAAGTCCAGTTCATGCACTGGACCTACAGATTAAAATGGGATCCGAACCAAATGCCTCTCTATTTGGTATTGAATTCGGAAGCCTTTCATTACATGGCGAAGACGTTACCACTACGACATCAGAGAGGCAATGGAACCCTTTGAGAAAGAGATAAGCGAAAATTGCTACGTGACAAACCATATTTGCCCGTAAATTTTAAAAATAAGACAATATTTTGTACTGACAGTTTCGAACCGTGAGAGAGGCATATATTTTTTTGTACCATCGTCCATTTCACGAGTTTATAATTCTTCCTCACCGACACGAGTAACGCGAGTGGTAGAAGAAAAGCTAAGTAAAATAACTGAAATAGAAATAAAAGGAAAAAGCGAAATAAATTGTATTCATAATATTCTGCAGTCACTTGAGTTGTATTCACGGGATGCTATCTTTAAAGAAAGCCGTGGTCTCTTCCTTGTCTTTTTCGCTTCCTTTGTGCTCTTGCTTCCCCCGTCACGATTGGTCTAAAACTAATTAATGCGACGTTAATTAAACAATCCAAACAACGAAACAATGCACAATCAACTGCACAAAACAACATTCCAAATGTTTTCGAATCAGAAAACAATTGAGATGCTGTAAAATGACTTAAGATGCAGTAATAAAGTGGGAATTCGGTACCGTATAGAATTAAATCGGTAGAGATGTTCGATTTGATTGGATGTTTGTTATTTAGATTTGCTATTCTTTCACTTTTGGCAAATAGCGACGATGAAGATGAGTGATGCTGTGATGAAATTGATGAAGGGACACTTACCAAGGACACCCACGCCCAAGTCGAGATTCTAACCAGGGACCCATGGCATCGTAGCACGCTGTGCTAACCACTCCTCCATGGAGTGGACATTATAGCATATTTTGTGTGCTCAATTGGGATCAATCAATGGAATGAATAGGCATATTATATGATTAATAAATTCATATCATAATACCACGTCATATTATTCGGCACGAAGTAACATCAGAGACATTCAATCTTGCATTTTTGCCTTTCAACTAATTCTTTGAATTCAGGTTAATCACAACAATAAGATAAATTATGAAGCAAATGATAGTGAATGTGGGATATTATTACGAATTACCTGACAGAAACAACATTAAGCAGGCTCGGTGGTCAAGCTCATTAAGTGATTGACATTCGATATCGTCGCCAAAGTTCCCGGGTTTGAGTACCGCCCTTGTCGGGGGTGTTTGACTATTTCGTCATCAATTTCATGTAATGGTCACTCGTCCTTATCGTCGCGATCATCGAACAGGAAATAAAAATTATAAAAATAAATACGATGGAAGAGTACTTACTTCATCTCTCACGAAATCTCCTACAAAACCGGAATATATAAAATACATGTATATTCATTCACATACATTTTCGATTTCTATATTTAACTAATCGAGACCGAGAACGGGAGAGCAATTTTCAATTCGACAAACCGAGAGACGGAGAAACTGTCAAGTCTCGTTTCTTCTTGGCACCTCCGTAATCGAGTTGTTCTGTTTGTCATTGGCTTTGTATTGGCAATTATTGTCATTATTCTTCCCCTGCAGGTAAACCATAACGATGAATTATGATGAAATGAAGCAGATAAAAGGGCAAGAACAAGAAAGTCATGCCTGTTCTGGACTCCAACCCAGAACCTTACGTAACGAGATTTGAAATTCTGGAGAAGGCGTCCGTGTTTCGCTTGGTTTTCTCTTTCCTCTACTTCCCTTATATTATCATACATGTATAATAAAAATGGATCTGATACGATATGTTGCGATTCATAATTGTGCTGGTTAGATGCTACAGATGTGAACTCCAACCTGCAATATATTATTCCCTTTTGTTTCGTATCTGGTTGAACATGAAATTTTCTTACACTGTGATAATTTCTTTCTTAGTTTTGGTTTGGTGCACAGATATGCTAATCTGGACTCGACCTTCAGTTTAAAGTGGGATACTAACCACTATGTGCATCCATCGTGTATCAAACCCGGGATCCACTGATTACAAGGCGACGACGTTATCACTACTCCATCGAGGAGGCCCCATGACAAAATGTTATTCACTCGATCTCTACCATAATTTATTTCAGCATTTACATTTTCGTTTTCTTCTTCTTTTTTCCTTTTGTTAACTACTCTTATACAACTCTTTTTGCGTCTTCGAATTTCTTCTTGTTTCAGGAAAAAATAATACATGCAGGCTGTATAAAAATCCCCCGTTCAAATAGATAAAACGTTCACTCTCGAGAACTAATTTACATGTTTATCACTAACGTAACTATTAGGAAACTATTGAAATGTTAACTGATATAACTGCAGATGAAACAATACTTACAGTCACTAACGAAATATCTATTCTTGTGTAGCCTCACAGACAACAAGTATATGGTGAGTCATTCACTCTTGCTGACTACGGGCGAAGGTCACTGAACTAAAGGGTGGTGGCAAGCAAGCAGGCTTTTGCTCTACCAAAGACGAGGTCACGTGTTCCAGTTATCAATGGCGTACGAAATAAGGAGGAACACAGCTATCTGACGTATGATTTGGTCCCGTCATTGCACGTAGAACACTTTATCGTTGTGGCCTTGAAGTTCCCTCAGGGCACTCCTACGTAAAGGCTTCTCAGCTAGAAGGATATCTTCCCCATTGAGTGGAGGAAAAGTGGGTGCGTATAGAGGTCCTTCAACTTTCGTATTCTTTTTCATTTCAGAACCCGTGCTGTATCGTCGACTTAATCCAATCTATCCGATGTAGGTTTTAGGTTCTGTTTCTGTTCGGTTATTTCACGTTGTCTTCCTGCTTATGTTATTCGCGACGAAGGTTCTGGATTCGATAATCTGGACAATAACGGGATTGTGTTGGTTGCTTGATTTGGTGTCTTAAGTCCACTTTATGTCCTGTTAGGCTAATCGTGAATGGACCTACAGTTTAAAGGGGGATCCGAACCACTATGTTCCTCCACCGAGTATCGAACCCGGGATCCCTTAATTACAAGGCGCCCACGATCCCACTCCGCCATCGGGGATTGTGTTCGCAACGAATGAATCAAATTTGAGTGATATGATATGCAACCATTGGAAGACTATTGAAAGAAAAGCAATGGGAACCTGCCAGTTTTTCTACTGTAGACAGGAAACCATAAACATGGAAGAGAAGCTTATATTCTATGAAACCTGACGCTATGTGCTCGAATACTGGCTAAATATAATCCATAGAGGCATAGCAACGTTAAAAAACCTCTTATATGATACATATAGGTTTAAAAAGGTCGAAATACAAAGATTGTGTGCGCCTCACTGATGGCGTAGTGGTAAGGCCTTGTAATCAAGGGGTCTCGGGTACGATACCAAGTGATCGCACATAGTGGTTCGGATCCCACTTTAAACTGTATGCATTTCAGATTAGTCTATCTGTGCCGGTGACTCAGTCGGTAACGCGTCTGACTACCATGCTATAGGCCCCGGGTTCGATCCCCGGCCGGTTCAAGCCCGGGAACTTTTCTAACGTTGGAAGCGACCCCGGCGCCCACCCAGCGTCGAATGACATGGGTACCTGGGGGAAACCCTGGGGGTAAAGGCGGTCAGGGGCGTGATGCTGATCACATCACCCACACTCACGAACGAATCAAGAAAGTGTGGGGCGGCGTGATGCTGATCACATCACCCCCACTCACGAACGAATCAAGAAAGTGTGGGGCGTTACCCCCACACCCCCTATACGATTTCATGGCGTAGCGCTAAGCACAGGTGAGAACTTTACCTTTTTTTTTTTTTTTGCATAAAGTGGACTTACATCAAAATATAAACTTGTGATAAAGATTATGATAAGGTATTAAAGAATTGGGTCTAACACATTTTTTTATTGTTTACCAATGACATTGTTAACTAATATTCTTAATTTCAGTTTCAAGATGAAATCGGCTACGAAATAAAAGGAGTGGGTTCATATTTCTGTTACGAAATTCCACTTTTGTAGTAGACCTGTGCCACACTAAGATGTGACATAATAAACAAATCTGAGACACTTTCAAAGTATTAAATTGCTATCTACGTATTTGGGAAAAATCTTTCAATATAATACTTTTTTTGGACGCGTCAAATCATAGTATTTAATTCCTGTTTTAGCAGCTTTAAGAAACCTGATTTTTGGGGGGGTTTACCAATGCCCTTTCTGCTCCCGTCAAGTTACGCCTATGACAAACAGGAATTCAAAGTAAAAGACTGTCCCGACTAAATCGGGAGACACATGTGATAGATTTACAATTGGGAAAATCATAATTAAGCGTGTAGTTGAAAACAACCTATTTTCATATATTGCATGCAGCTCTACTTTTTCTGCAATGTGGATCAAGAACTGGGGACGTGGAGAAGCACAACACTCCACGTAACCAATAGTCACGTGACCCTCTTTGCTTTCCTGTCATGTTGACCTTCGCGTGGAACACATTTCTCGGTGTTAAGACAGGCAAAATCACCCGATCATCGAAGGGTGCAATATGTGTTGCCTACCCTCCTGCATTACTTGCTCCTATTAAAGCCTTATGGGGAAGAACTTTTTTCCATGACTGTACAAGCAGCTCGTTCGCCTGCCGACACGCGTGACCGACACGCTTGAAAGTCTCATAGACCACATTTTTACTAACAAGAAAGAAATATACATGATAAATCCATCGTAGTAATGCATTATTTAAGCGCTCATTTTCTGATATACATATCAATTAACCTGAGGCCACAAAGATCTCCCAGAATGCTAGTAACTAGACGTTGATTTAAAAATTTCCTTGAACAAGAGTTCGCTGATCATTGTTCCTATCTACCCTTTTACAAAACAGCAATGGTGTTTGCAGTCTTTAATAACCGAAGCTCTTGATGTCTATGCGCCAATAAAAACGTTTCGTGTTAGGGCCAACAAGCGTTTCTGGATCACTGGCTGTCTTCTTAGATTGATATCACTCAAAAACCGGATATTCAAGCGCGCACATAGTTACAATAATAATTACACGTGGGAAAAATAACTACGGAACTAATAAGGAACTACGTAATGAAAACAGTAAAAGATGCGGAAATTAATTATCTCCTTCAACAGATCTATTCTGGTAAATACGCAAGCAACAATAAATTCAAAATGTTTAGCTTTTTAACGGAAAATGACAATAATAGAAAATCCATCACATCTATTGAACACAACAATGAAATCATTACCGAAGCTGCGAGGGTGCCGAACGTCCTGAAATACCACTTTGCTAAGTCAATATCGAATATATTCAGGAACATTTTAACGCTCAAGAAAAATGAAACTAGCAAACAACTGTAAACTCCAGTCAATCTAGAGAAGCCAGCTTCAATTTTGCACGGTCTGTCTCGCATAATGACTTTCTGAAAATCCTTCAAAAACTTAACGTCAGGAAAGGACCAGATTTCTACGGAATAAGTAATCGCATATTATATCTGCTCGCCCCATGGATTGCCCAATCTCTCGCCGATGTAATTAATTCCTCCATATAAAGCTGAAACTTTCCCAACGGTTGGAAACACGCAAGGGTCACGCCTGTATTTAAAGGTGGGTCTCCAACGCAAGTAAAGGATTATCGGCCTATATCAATAACTTCCTCTTTAAGTCGGATTCTTGAAAATGTAATAGATAAACAATTAGAACGATACGTACATTGTAACAACCTACTTACTGACAGACAATTCGCTTTTAGGAAAAATCACTTAACCGAATTACTCCTGCATGAACTGTTACATAATTTGATTTGATTTGATTTAGTTTATTTTACTTCGCGTTTTGTGCCTCTTGGCTAATTTGCGAAGATGGGTATGAGTGATGAAATGATGAAATTGATGAATGGACATTCACAAACAACCAAGCCCGACCGGGATTCGAACCCGGGACCCTTGGCGTCGCAGCCCGATGTGCTAACCACTTTTTTTTTTTATTATTTCCTTTACTATTTACATCTGATTATTAACAAACTTTTCATGATTACTATACAGGTTTTACAAACTAGGATATATTACATTTAGAAAATTTGCATAGACATTGTTCTTTTTGTTTGCCGACATATTTTGAAATGTGTGCCTTAAATAATGCACAAATTGTTCATGAAAGTCAAGTTGCTGATAAATAGCGGCAAACCAAGCATAGTGCCCCAGTAACCACAATACACTGTTTTGTTTCTTGTTAGGGAAATAACTAAAATTGGGAAACAGAAGATGATCAATTGTAATATTCTTCTCATTGGTACGACAAATGACACTTACGAGTTTCGCAACATATTTCCATGACGTAGCGGTTATTAAGCATTCACTGAGCTTATGCACTAAACTATCAGGCACGTTACATATTACACATAATGACGAATCTGCCATGTGCAGATCATAGAGTTTCACTCGAGTCAGCAGGATTTGATGCACTATAACGAACCACGCCGATCGTATTCTTGTTGGGAGATGCCTCGCGTGTATATTTTTCCACACCACAGGCCAACGAACTTCCGGGTGTCTTGCAACTATCTTAACAGCCTGTTGAGACGCTACACGCATTCTTCTGTACATTTGCGACACCACTGGAACAGGCAGGGTAGGAGTTTGTAACAAGCCATGGCAGATCTCCACTAAGGTATCACGGAGGTACCTAAGGTTGGGGGGAATTGAGGTCACGTTTATGGGAGACTCCAACGGTATACGAGCCAAGCAGTATCGAAGGACGTAACTGGTAATGCTATCCGGCCTCTGAATCATCGTCTCGATGTCCGCTTGAATGCGGAGCGCCTGGCTCTTATGTTGCACGTGTGCAAGATTCAAGCCTCCTCCTGTATTATGTAAACACAAGGTCTCGTGCTTAACTCGTAAGAACTGCCCATTCCACACAAACCAGTTCACCGCACTTTTCAGTTTTGCTACATCTAGCATACGCATTGGAATTATTTTTGCTACAAACCAGACTTTCGACAGTGCATATACATTGACAAACGTGACACGTGCTTGCAAACTAATAGTTCGAAACTTATTAATTTGCAACACAGCTTTAACGCTCCCAATCACTCTATCATAATTTACGTGCATCATTTGTTGCAGAGAAGGCGTAAAGACTACCCCAAGAATTTTTAAGGTGTTAACAACAGGGAAGTGTTGTACAGGTGTGTTGGATGGGTCGGTATTTAAATACATCAGACAAGATTTTTTTACATTAATGTGGAGGCCTGAATGCACGCCAAATGCCGTCGTTAATTTATGAACCATATCGACATCCACAGGTGACTGAACTAAGATGCTGACATCGTCCGCATAAGCTAACACTTTTAGAGACTTCGACAGTATAGTAATGCCTTTTAGCTGTGCTTCCAAAGAAGTAAGCAGGGGACTTAGGGAAATACAGAACGCTAGCATTGATAGGGGATCTCCCTGTCGGACACCTGTCATTATGCGAAGCGATTTTGTCAAAAAACTATTAATCTGTATTCGCGATTCAGCATTGTGATAAAGCCCCTGCAACGCTGCGAGAAATGTCCCGCGTATTCCAAGTTTTTGGAAAACATGAAACATATAGTTATGGGTCAGAGAGTCAAACGCACGTTCGAAATCCAGAGCTAGAATCGCTTCATCTTGTGAACTTTTTGTATTGTGATGATTAGTAACTACCTCACGCAGCGTTTGCAGCACGGCATGAATGTTTTTGTTTCCACCATATACATATTGCATATCACCCACCAAGTTGGTGGAGTATGGCATTAAACGTGCAAGCATACATCGTGAGAAAATTTTATAGTCTGAGCACAAGAGAGTAATGGGGCGATAATGAGTAATTTCTGTCGGCTTTGCGCATTTCGGTACCAATACTATAATTCCGGTCTGGGAAGTTTTACCCATTTTCTGTTGCTGAAAGACAGCATTGACCCACTCAGTTAAGGTCTGTCCCATTAGCGTCCAAAAAGTTTGAAATAAACTTGTAGGAAGCCCATCAACACCAGGGGCGGAGAATGGCTTTGCCGCTTTCACCGCTTTATACACTTCTTCGATTGTGAAATCCGCGTCCAACTTATTTCTATCTTCATCTGAGAGTACCTCCGACACGGCATCCACCACTGTACCATAATTTGAGTTGACCATGTGCTTCTGCGAAAACATCAAACTAAAGTGCTCATATATTTTACCTTGTATATCCTTAGGTGCTGTGATTTTATTACCCGCACCATCTGAGAGTTCAGTGATGATTTTACGTTGTGCATTATGTCGTTCTTGGATCACGTGACTAATCGAGACAGCTTCTTCATGGTCCACCTGAGGAAGTCTACTTCGAATTTTAGCACCCATACGTTTGTGCGCTGTCATGCGTAAGAGAATAGCCTGTACACGTTTTATATCAGTGTTGACCGGTCTCCCTGTCGATGCTTCGTCTATTAATTCGCGCAAAACTCGATAATAAAACTGATATTTATTATTCCAATCACGAGACCTCTCTTTACAGTATGCTAAACAGAATCGTTTAATTGCCGGTTTTAAGAACTCGTCCCACCAACGAAGGATGTCAGTATGTCGAAGGCGGTGCGCCTCCCAAAGACTCCATTGCTCATGAAATGCTCGTTTGAAATCGTCATCAGAAAGGATTGACGTATTCAATTTCCAATACCCATATCCCCGAGGCACTAAGGGAAGATCAATGTTAATTGCCATTACCACTACCAGATGGTCCGAAAAACATGTAGGTGTGAGGTAAATCGAAGTTACTTTCTGACGCAGTAACGGGGTAACATAGAACCGGTCCAAACGGGACGCACAATTGTCTCTAATGTATGTATATCCCCTCTTACCGAAATGTTTATCTGTCCAAACGTCTACAAATTTAAAACCCGACACCAATTTTTGAAGAGAATTTGATGTGTAAAAACCAGGACGTTGATCTTGTGGTCGCAATACGCAATTAAAGTCCCCGCCACATATGATATGTTCCTTTGCACCCTGCAATTCAGCTGCCACGTCTGTCGCAAAAAAATTATTTCTCTGTTGTCTCTGTTGAGTAACTGACGGGGCATATATATTGCAAATCCAAACATTTGCCACTTTCGCACATATAATTCGTCCGTTTGGATGACACGAAACATTTGTGATCGGTACAGTATTTCTCGCTAGAATAGCAGTCCCCGTTGCCTGACAATTTGCATTGTTATAGACTACTATTGATGGGGGTAAGTCAAAATTGGTCACTTGTACCTCCTGGAGGAAGGCTATATCGAGAGACGACTGGATGAAAAAGTCACCCAGCGCCTCTTGTTTATTACGGTTTTGCAATTTATTAATGTTAATCGTGGCTATTCTGAGTGAGGTAAACATAGCTAAGTGGGTATTCCTAAACCTGATCAGGGACGCTTTAGCCCCCTTACTGGCAAGAAGCGCGTTGTATACATTATACCAAACATTAACACAAAAAAACAGTAACACTATCACACGCATCATTAATTTTCATGAAGAATTATCTTTTCACTAGCACTACCACTAGCACCTAGATTATTAACACTTTGGGACCGGGTAATTCGCTCTGGGAAGGGAGAGAGGGGGCGTTGGTCATCAATCTTCTTGGTCGGTGGGTTGATTTCCGAATCCCTTTGAGAACTTTTCTTGCGCTTCTGATTCTTCAGCTGCTTCTGCTGTCCTTCCATGGGTAGCTTCCTTCTGGTGGCATCCTTCAACGGGGCCCTTGAAACAGCAACAGGCTTCACATAACTTGGGACTTCATCTGGAGTCAGCTGGATATCAGAATTGTCATGCACATTCATCTGGTCTTCACACTTAATTTGGTGGGCACCCTCTGGTAGATCTTCATGTAGTTCCATTTGTACAGTTTCTTCCCGTTCCACTTCATCAGCCCATAACAGTGAAGTTTCCATGGTTTCGTCCGTCGCGTTGTTCCCCCAAATTGTTACCACTGCAGGATCGTCTTTCGGTGCTTTCTCAGTTGACGCTGTTGGTACATCACCCTCTGTCTTCTGACTCAATTTCGTTCTGGTGGGTATTGGCAACACTGTGGGTCGAGAGTCCAATTGTGTTTCTTTGACAGTGAGTTCCGTTGGTGGTCGATTGACACGTTGGGCATAGGTGCTGGGTTCCTGGTTGTTCATAGATGTGCCCGCTTGGACTGCGGTTGAACTTGCTACGTTAGGATTAGTGCGTCGTCGTCTTTGGGGACACGTGGCTGCTGCGTGTGTCAATTCGTCACAGATCTTGCAAGACGGCTGCTGCCCATAATATGTGACCCAATATCTCGCACCTTGGATCGTGACGTAAGACGGTATTGACTGCTTCAATACCATCCTCAACACTTTTATGCCCGTGCGGGTACGATAGATATGTTCCTGCGAGTAAGTCTCGTCGTCAATAGACTGTATTTCGCCATATTTTATGAGTACCGCAGATAATGCCTCATCCGTAACTTCCATCGGGATGACATGTAGTCGCACCATTGTTGATATTCTGTCCGCCCATTCCACTCGTACATCATGATCACCATCCTCATCACGAAACACCAACATTCGTCCACACGTCCGTATTGTTTGCTCACCTAACAGGTGTGATACCAGCTTAATATATACACACTTACGAAAATGGTCAATTTCAATGCTTAGAACCTGGTCTTCGGTGAGAGCCAGCGTTTCACTAATCCAACAGTGTAACTTCACTGACGTGGGTCTCTTTTGAGCACTCGAAAAAGACAATTTTAACGTGTTAACACGACGTGTTTCCATTATACAACAGTCCGAATTACTTCTATTTGACTCGTAACTAGTATTCCTTCCTACTCACCAGGACACGGCCTCGTTCGAACCAAGCTGCAAGCGCCACGCGAGACGATGTTGCTCGTAAGGCTGCTTCCGCGAGACTATAACCACTCGGCCACAGGGTCGGGCGAACTGTTACGTAACTGGCGGCATGTATTAGATCGTAAAGGTAAGCAATACATCTGCAAAATTTCACTAGATACCAGTAAAGCATTCGACAGTGTTCAACGAAATATATTAATACAGAAATGATATCAGCAATTGAATTTTTTCTGCTACTGCATGCAACTGGATTGAAAGCTATTTACGCAATAGGAGTATCGATACAAAAGTTTGCAACTCTATTTCGAACAGTGTGAATGTATCTCTCGGTTTATCTCATTGGATCTATTCTGGGTCCAAAACTTTTTAACATGTTTGTAAATGATATTGCAGACAAGGAATTTGGCTTTGAATTGTATTTATACGCAAATGACTGTCTCCAGTACTGCGCATCTAACACATTAAAAAACGTAATTGCAAATATTGAAAAAAGAATGCCCGAAGTTATTTTGTGGTATCAATCTAACATGTTAAAAGTGAACGAGTTCAAGACGCAAGTATTAATATTATCCCCGGAAAACAATAATATCACGCAAGTTGACAATATTAAAATAGGTAATTCGAATATAAAACCAATTGGGACTAAAATATCTCAGTATGTAGTACCTAGGTAAGAATTTATCCTTTTCACATCATGTGAAGATTATGTGTGCAGCACCCCGAATCAAACAGTTTCAATATGTCTGCAAATACACCTTGCTCACAAATTAGAGTTCTACAAAGCGTTTATTAGGCTGTTACTTGAATATTATCCCTCTGTACTCTATGGGATAAACAGAAATAACACCAATAAATTAGAAAAAATATGCAAAATTGCGCTATTCGTAGTATACGAAATACATCACACACGACTTCACGAACGAACGAGCAGAGAAGAGATGCAAATACCCATGCTTGAATCCAGGCGAAAATTCATCAGGCAATTCACACACACAACCACTTACTAAGCAGCAAAGTAATTTTATCTAGTATCATGCATTATTCCAATCTGCGATCTAATAACACCAATAGTATCCGACTTCCAAAACGTAATAAGGCAAGATACGGATCATCATCGCTGGTAAGTAAGATGTTGAACCAACTGCTTGTAGCCTGGAGAAATGAAAGAAATTTTGCCAAATTAATTAAGATGTTGATCTATGAATATTGTAACTGTGCCTCATTTACCTCATTGCCTCCTTCACATGTAATTACTTAATTTTTATTTCTTGTGTTTTTCAATTATATAGGTACACTTGTAATTTTCTATATTTTGTACATTTATGAACAATTATAGCTTAACAAATTAATTATTGTAGGGCAAAAAGCTGTTTTTTAGTAAGATAACACTGGTTAACAATATATATATATATATATATATATATTTTTTTTTTGCGACATGGATGAAAATTCACTTTTCTTTATCAATCCATGATACTGAACACAAAACTGACAATGAAAATGCCACTCGACTTCCGGTTTAAGAATTATACGAGGTATTGTCGAAAAGTAGGGTTTCTCAATGTTGTAAAGTAGCGGAATGACGTATGCTTGGTGTGCATGCGACTTTTACGTTTTAACTGAATGAATTAATTTATTAAATGTTTTTGGTGAGACGGAACTTAAGGCCATTTTGCACCCTTCAATATATTCGGCGAAATATCCCTTGATCTAAAATTCTGACTGAAGAGATTAAAACAAGGGGTGTAAAAAGCCCCTTGGGAAAAAATAAAAGTGTAAGGTTGTAAAAAGACCTGCACAAGACAAACACAACATATTAAAAAGTCTGAAAAAACTAAAAGCTTCCTCAGAGACGGTGGAAGAGACCAGCTCTTCGCAAAATTCTAAAACGTTGGTAAAACACTGTTGTCATCACCCAACAGGGATGACAAACAGCTGGCAAGATTAAAAGTCTGTCTGAGGATAGCAAAGTCGGCACATTCAATAAGAATATGCCGAACACTTAAAACAACGCTACAAACACGACACATTGGAGGGTCCAGCCCTTGTAGCAAGTGACCATGCGTTAGACGGCTGTGTCCTATACGCAGGCTGGTAAGAGTAACTTCTTCTCGACGAGAGGGACGGGACGGGGAACCCCAAGCACCAATGGTGTTTTACGCTTTAACTGTATTATACGAACAGTACAAAACGTGGGTACATTTCCATTTGCCTTTTCCAAGTAAATTCATGAATCAAAGTTTTTACATTAATCACAAGATAAATAATTCTACAATACGTAATACTGTATGGTTTGTTCTTTAATACTTACGTGGGATTGAATCCGCTTCCTCTTTGCTTCCCTCTTGTAGTGAACTTCAGGATCATCCCTGGTTACTGTCCAGCAATAGTCCGCAAGCATTCCTGTATTCCATTTCCCTTGGTATCTTTTCACCATTATAGATATTTGTTGGTGGAAACGCTCACCGTGTTCATCACTTACCTCCCCACAACTTTTCGGGAAGAAATTGAGATGAGAGTGTAGAAAATGCAATTTAAGGGACATATTGCAACCCATTTTCTGATAGGTGGAAACCAAATTATTTACAAGTTTTTCATAGTCTTCAGCACGTTTGTTTCCCCAAAAATTGTTTGAGACTTCTCTGAAAGAACTCCATTCACCTTTCTCAACATCAAGTAGCAGGTGTTCGAAGATCTCGTCCTGGTGAAGTTGACGAATTTGAGGGCCCACAAAAATTCCTTCCTTGATCTTCTGTTCACTGATTTTTGGAAATTTGTTAAGTAGATATTTGAATGCCAAAGAGTTTCGATCCAACTTTTTGACAAAGTTTTTGATCAGTCCAAGCTTTGTATGAAGTGAAGGAAGTATAATATTTTCAGATTCAACGAGAGGTTCATTCATTTTGTACATTCATATTTCCAGTTCCCATACTTTGACGTAATGGCCAATCCTTTTTAATGAAATGAGAAGCTCTGTCTCTGCTATTCCATTCGCAGAGGAAACAGCAATATTTGGTATAGCCTTGTTGGAGTGCAGTTAAAATAGGAAGGACTTCAAATCCGCACATATTTTCCATTTGTAGTTGTAGTATGATTAGTGGGTTCCAACCAAATCATGGAAATAGCAAATGGCATCGATGGTCTTCTGTGATTCAATCAGTCCAGCAGATTCGTGTAGCAGGTCTTACAACTGAAATGTGGAGCCCAAGTCTTATCCTCATGTCCGAATTTGCAGTATTTACCTAAATACAGATTGTAGGCTGTTCTTACAGCAGGGGTAATCTTTCTCCGCTGTCCGGAAAACACAATTTGACCACAAACATAACAAAAATTGTTAGCATTGTTAATGCATTTACATGGCATTTTTTTACCAAATCACTCAGCAATTTAATTAACTGTCAACCTTACCATAAACGGACAACGTAATACGCAAACACGATCATCGATAAATGCACACACTCAATCTAGTTTTATAAAGCCACAATCACGTCTGCACAAATGAACACCTCACAAAACAATGAATAAAGAGGTTTTGTGGCTAGTCTTGAACAGTTCTCCATTTCCTTACAACAAATAAACAAAGACAAGATCAGAAAACAAAAACTCAACATTTACTTCTTAGAGCTATGCAATACCATATATATAGGGTACTTCTCCAAATCAACAATGCCCTGTAACTCAATTATAACTAGTCAATTTCGATTTTTAACGACAGTTTAATATTTAGGGGACCAATATTAACTAGAAATTGTATATATCACTCATTTGGCATTTTGGCTGTTAACCAGTGTAATCTGTGTAAAATACCGTAAGCTTAAGTGTAACCCTACTTCAAATAATAAATAATAATAATATATGTAATGGGTCTTAAATGTTAGTTCAGATTAATGAAAAATACTACGGTAGGAAATCAGAAAATGAAGTAAACCTAAAACAATGTTTTTATTTAATTTAATTACATTTTCTAGAGTAGGTAATTAAAGAATGACATTATCCTAGACGGGATCCAACGCTGGAGGCATACTTGAGAAGTCCGTTCAATCGATACCGTAATCGGTCCAGATGTGGAGCAGCTGAAAAGAAATACAGGACTAAGTGAAATGAAAATTTTAGTAAGAGAATTGAGGACTAAAAGTGGTAAAAGTTGTAAGTGCCAAAAGCGAAAATGTTTTGAAATCGCATCGCTCAGCACATCAGCCCGTAAGAACGTTCACACTAGTGAGCTCTTTACACGTCATTTGAACTACTTAGAGGGCAACCAGCCACATTTCACGTTTACCACATTATAAAGCATGGCACATTTTACAGTTTAACGTGGAAAACCGTGTTTGAATTATTGTTGCACTTACAGCGTTTACCAATTTTAGTCTTCAATTGCATTCAATAATTTTGAACCATTGCAGTGATGCGTTGCTAACTTTGCATTCTATTATTTCCCCTGCAAAATTCTCGCTCGAGCTAATAATTTCATAGCATAAAATATGTTTTACAGGAAAAGAAGATTAGTTGTATGCGCGCATTTCAATCAATTGGAAATAAAATAGCCATTAATTTGAATGCCTTTAGTTTTCTCAGTTGAATTAAAAACTGCATGACAACGTTCACACACAAATAATAAATATTGTGGCACTGATTACGAGAATATATTAGAAATTGACTAGTAGTTGACTTTTACTTTAGATACATTTATTTCTGTTGAATTCCACAAACTTCAGACATTTAGTAATGTAAGGAAAGAATATAAAAGTGAAGACGATTAAATATGATTCTAATTAATCTTGTACTTTTATACACTGACATTATTTTGTAGAATCTAACTTAGGAAATAATAATTTTAAGAATCTTAATTTAAATATGAAGAATTTAAAATCACGTGTAGTTTTTGAGCAATAAAAAATAACCATACATAATATTGTGAAAGAAAAAGTCACTTACCACTTACAACGTTAACTGATAATGCCAGGAGAGCAATTAAAATCACGACGAAAATCTAAAAATTTATAAAACATAGCAGCATAAGCATTTCAATATCGTCTTGCAAATTCTAGACTAAAATTTCCCACAACGGACTACCCAAAATGGTATTTTCTAGTTACATTATTTATAAATTACAGTACATTCCCAGTTGGTATTCATTCACACAAACACACATAGATATAATTACTTTTCACATATTTAGTTTTAAATAGAATTTACATTGCAGAATAGTAATTTAATTTTTAAAAAGCTATTATGAAAGTATAGAATGATGATAACTATTTCCTATTCAATATTAGACACGCGACAAACAGAAAACAACAAAAGGCAACGCCATATGATATTAGACGAAAGGAAATATACACAAAGATTTTCGTCAAATCTAGTTGATTGTTCTCTTACCATTATTCAGAATTGCTTTTATCGTAAATAATAATCTGATTTTATTATCAGCTGCAGAAATGTTACACTTTCGGATCTCAGATAATATTCAGTATACCTAATGTGGGCCCACATTTTGTTTTTACCGTATACCAAATAAACCATCAAGCCTATTTCATTTACATGTCCTCACTTAGCTAGAAAAAATTGCTTGATTGTGAATATCAAATTTTTTCGAAGAGGTGCAATTTTGAACATTGGAAAAGAACGATCCCTTTGGTGAGTCTCCTTAAATGTAGTACAGTTAAGAACAGCAACACCAGAAATTATAGTGATGTAAGTTGAAGTACGATACATTATTGTTCTGGTTATTATGCACGTTGACTGGCTTGTTTAATGCATCCGAACCTTGAAGTAAGCGCGCAGTGGAAGATTTAAAGATTTAAAGGTCTACTTATTAGCTATGGGGCATCTATGTACAGATTATCCAGATTATCGGAGTTTATTTACATAATGTGCAAGCACAATTAGACTACATAAATAAATAAAGTTTGTTCGACGATAAACTCGCTGAAAGAAAAACATGTCTTCTCACTTAGGCCAGTTTGATGGATATTCGTTTAACTAATTAATAATGAACTAAATCTGTCTTTTGACTGTCAAGTCACTTCTTCACGTAGTATACAGAGTGGGAAATAACCTTTTGCTAGGGGTCCACAGTAAAAAGTAACAACAATTAAGAAATTATGGTAATACCAAATGTTTACTACGACAATTGTGGTTACAAAAACAAAATTAAAAGTTAGTATGTCCGTCGTTTGCTTCTTTCACAGCACGAAGACGATCAGGGTAGGAGCTCAGAAGATTCGCGAAGAGTCCGTATTCCATTCCATGTCACGGAGGACTTGTTCCAGACGTGCAAGGAGTGTTGCCCGGGAATAGCGGTCCGGTCCGCGTTCCACTATCATCAAGGACTCAACTGCGTCCTTCAGAATAGCCCCGAAGTGCTCCGCTGCATTCAGGTCCGGTGATGCACCCGGCCATTCAGAACTGCTGAAGAAGTCAATGTCACTTCGCTGAAGAAGGTCTTGGTTTTAGCATTTGCCTTGAAGCAAGGTGCTTTTAATTTTGTTTTTGTGACCACGATTGTCGTAGTAAACATTTGGTATTACCATAATTTCTTAACTGTTGGTACTTTTTCCTGCAGACCCCTAGCAAAAGGTTATTTCCCACCCTGTAAAAGAGAAAGATTATGAACAAAATATAATTGAGTGAGTGAGTGCAAGTTCGGACCTTAAAACATTACGGAAAGTACTTATCCTTCTCCTCCATATCGTGATTCCTCGGACACCTTCACAAAGTGTCTACCTTGAGGAAAACTACTTCCTCTCCCTGGGTCAGAATCCAAAATGCGCTGCCTGAAGGGCTGCGAGGTTGCACCGAGGCTTCCTTATTACGTCATTGCGTAACCGATTCTATTGACCTCTGGTGGCAGAATTAATAATGATTCCATTAATCTGCCACAAATGAAACAGAAATATAACAAAATGACGGCTCCGCGCGCACTACGGTCCATATTATGTGATACATATTGCTAGCCTTTTTAAAGCACATACTTTTTTTTGGATAGCATCTATGTTACCATGTTATCTTGATTCAACGTTCCTAGTTTAATCTCTGTTCTCTGCATATCTATCCTCTTGGAACCTGTACCAGAATCACCTGATGATTAGAATTTGAGCGAAAAAGCATTATGTGTTTGTTGCATAATAACACAGGGGGCGCCCTCAAATGTTTCTTTTCTTCGTGCTAATTATTTATGACACATTCCCGTCCATTACTTATTAATTACATGCAAAGATCGCTCTTATATTTAGAATTAAGTATATAGAAGAGTGACCGAAGTACGGCAATTGAACGCGGGACTAGTAAAACTTTCCACTTACACAAAATCACTTAGAAGCTGATATGGAGAGCAATAGACACAGTAATCAACATGGGCGTAAGTATTGCATGCAGCAGTAAACTAAACTATCAGCTCCATATCTTGCCACCAGGCTACAGCATCATTCAGAGCAGAAATACAGGGGGCCCGTTTTAAGCACGGGTCCCACATTTCGTACACTTCCTCTACACATAATTTATTAAAATATTTTCGGAAAATAACTTGAACTCTTCTTGAAAATTATTATTTTTTTCAGTGTTTTAACAATATGAACTTAATTATGGTACATAACTTTCACAACTTCGTCACTCGTATTTTCGCTATTAAAGCTACGCAGAATTTTATTTTTTGTATGAAGGTAGAAGGTATAGTTACAATGATATTTTAAACAGAGCCTTGTTGACAACAGGATAAGACAATTTAATTTCCATTTTGAATCCTCACATAATATCAATGAATGTTAATGCTCTTTACATGTGATGGTCATTTTTTTAAACAATGTTCGCGTTTGCTTCTTTATATTGAAAAACCAAGACTGAAATCTACCAATTTGAGACAATTTCTAGTGAAGAGGAAAGTAACGATAATTTAAGAAGAGTTGTGGAATCTTACAAACTGTCTGTACACCATTGTCGTCCGTACGGTTGATCAGCGCTTTGAATACTGTGTACCTTGCAATACCATTGGCGATATAAATATAGTCGCTCACCCAAGGTCGGTTCGGAAGAGTTCTTTGTTGCCTGAAGTTTCTCTCTTATTTATTAGAATGTTTCAATTTGTTCATTTGCATATTTTCTTGTGCGTAACGAATATGCAAGTAACGGACATATACTTTCTGTTTCTAAGCATCGAATGATCATTGCTATTCGTAGTAATGAATCAGTGTGTAGCTACATGGTAATCGACGTAAACGTTCATAATAGAGCCATTCCACACCATTTCAACCAACTTTGAATTAATTAGACATTTCACCATTTTCTAAAAGTTATATTAAGTTAAGCTCTTATTCAATGTGCAAATTAATATTCTCGCTTTGGGGGGGGGGGATATCCACTCAGTGGCGTATTTGTGATTTCATTCGGAAAAGTAGTTTTTATTTTTTTGGATGCAAATTTGTATATGTGTTACCAGTCAGTAAACTAAACTATTGCCTTGCTGTACTTAGTACCATTGAACATTGGTTCTAACCTACGTCATTAAATCTTATGATAACATTTACACGTAATTTAGAAACACTTAATGTATTTACATTCTAAGGAAATCCAAACTCATACTCAAAGAAAGCTATCGAACTAATAACACCGAAAACTTGACCAACGTTCTATTGCAAAGTTCAAACGTAACGTCCATTTAACCCACTTGTAAACACTTTAACACATGTAAAACATCAGAAATATGCCGTGAAAATAAGCTGAAAACAGCCTGCTGTTGTCTCGGCTCGGTGAAGTTGGCCAGTTGGAGAATTGTGTCCTCCTTTAATCCACAAGACTGTATACTTTTCAGCAGGGAAATCTTTGATGATTGAACCATTAATGAGCAAGATGATTTTTCAATTGTGTTTATTACACAGTCAACGAATGGTATACTTTCTATTCAATTTTCTTTGAGGGAGATAAAAACATCCCTGGCAGGAACAAAAATTATTTTCTTTTGCACGTTAATTCGTGCACGGCTTTTATTTCTATACCAATTAAGTGTTCAAACCGGACAATGAAATGAAAGGGAGAAAACATTTCAATGCTTTTATTTATTGATATTTTTAATTTGTTTATTTTACTTCACTCATCTGCCTCTTTTGGCTAATCGGAAAGATGAAAATGAGTGATGATATGATGAAATTGATGAACAGACACTCAAAAAGACGAATACCCATGTCCATGACGGGCGTAGCGTGGTGTACTAACCACTTCTCCACGGAAGTTGGCTCAACCATATTCTTTATATGTTTTGGTTGCCGGATTAGTCCAAAAAATATTAAAAAACTAAAAAATTTGAAAAATAATAAAAACAAATAACACTCTCTAACTTAAATGGAGGACAGAAGGAAGATCTGATAATATCACCACCTCTTAAGACTCAACTTCACGAAAACTTCATTTTTTTTCGAATAAGAAAGTTTGAATTTCAGTTTGAATTTCGTCAAAATTAGCCGCTTAACAATATTTAATAAAATACATGTCAAACTGGGAAATGAAAACTTGAAAGACAATAGAGAGTTAAAAATACATTTAAATATGGATTTATTAAAATGCATATGAAACTATGCATTAACTGTAGATACAGGCAGAGTGAAGTTGTGAGCAGCACGAATACACACACACACACACACGCACACACACACACACCCTCCCCCCCCCACACACTTTAACATACGCTTCCTTGGCCCAAGACATAGAGTGTTGAACAGACAATCTTGGCACCAACAGTCCCATCTGAGTGCCCTGACTTTGATCTTCAAGCTAGGTATTTGTTAATGTCCATCAGTCATTCATTCTTATTTTGGTGATTATATAAAAGAGGCAGAAAAACAATGAACAATAAGAAAATAATACAAACATAATGCTGACGCTTACATATTATGAAAACTCGTTTACTTTATATTTGTGTTTCAAAGTATTGGATTCATGACGAAAAACATTTCTTTTAGTATGTTTAGCACTCTATCTGTAATCGATAGAGAACAACTCTGCACTTTAAATATTTTGACATAAAGGCAATGGATAACGGAAGCAAAACTTTCAGAATTTATTACCAGAATTATATTTTCGAATATATTCGAAGACATTTCGGGACTTCCCGTTGGCGTAGCACTAACCTTGTAACCAAGGGTCCCGGGTTCGATACCCGTTGGACGCGCATAGAGGTTCGGATCCAACTTTAAACTGCACGTCCAGTGCCAATTTGCCATTCTGTTTATAAAGTGGACTTAAAAGCAAACTCAAACGGGAAGGTTTAAACAACAACAAGAACAACAACAATAACATTTTTGACACGCCCTTGTTCCACATAATTAAGCAGTGTAACGACCAGAAATAAATAAAACACCGCGTTGATGCTTAAAGCATGTATTTACGCACGCATGCATGATCTTTCCTTCATATTGAGACAGAAGAAAAAAAGATGAGAATTGTCTTGGCCTCCTAACTTGCAAGTGAGGATTTATACATAAATTCATTGTTTCCCAATGATTATTATGCTTGTGAATGTAATAGACTACGTTGAAAATTTATTACATTTACATTCATACTTGTAATATATTGGTTCTTATTTGAGTTTTACATTCAAGTAATTGCTTACTTTTACGCAATCATTAAAGTTAATATTTTTCTCTAAGGTTTAATTGTGAAGATGAAATATATTTTTTTAAAAAAGCGGTTCTTTTTCTTGTAGGTGATTCTACTAGTTTCTATTAGGAGTTTACAATCAATATGGATACTGAACACAAGGCATTTCCTTCATTTCATTCTCCATGTTACCTTTCCAAATTCAAAACTATTTCACAAGAACCAAACCAAACTTTTGTAAAGTTAATTTGATATTAATTTTGTGGACAAGCCAATCCGGACAAAACCTACTTAAATGTTAAAGTGAGATACGACCACTGTTCAATGGTCATACGTACATATACTTATCAACACTTTTATATGGCGTTACGGATAATATTATATATTAGAATACACTTTTTCATATTGATTATCGAGATCTGTATCATTTCAAGAGTTATACATTTTTATGTTGAAGATGTTAAGATTTTATTTTTTGAGGAAATATATCTTGTAACATTTAAGCGGGTATTTATTACTTTTAAGTGCATATTTGCGTAAATTTCTATTTTTATTTCACATGAATACATAAAAATATATATGGGTGCAATACTTATTTTTTTATAAATATCGTTACAAAATATCTCGTGAAATCCCATACCTAAATGACGAAAAAATATTTTATTTTTATTTTTGTTATTATTATGTTATTTATTTAAGTATCTGGATCAAATATTAACATTGTAAATTTATCAGACGTTACTAGGTAAAAGCTGTTCTCTCCGCTTTTTCATGAATTTCCTTCTGTTCAATAATTTGTTTGCTATTGTTCAAATTTATGGAGTATATTTTCGATGAAAATATTAAAACTACACGCATGAAATCTATAAGAAATCTTACGTATTTCTATGCATGCTAGTTGGAGCTTATTTAAAGTATACTAGGATATCTGCAAAAACATACCTTTCGTAACCCTGTGGTTTACATTGAACTCCCATCTATTTGTACACAGTAAAAGTAATTTCTCTTGTTTTCTTTTATGAAGTCTCACGATACTTCTTCACTTTTACAATTACCACTTTGTTATCTATGCTGTAAGACTAGAGTTATGTAGACTTTTTTTATATATATCATGGATTCTAATAATTATGAATTTCAATCTGCTCATCATTATGAAATTAACATTCGAACACTGAAATGCATTAATAAAGTTTTATTAGATACATTAAACATGATATTATTAATGACAATAGTCTTCATATATTTTGTTTTTCATTTTCCGTTCCTATTACGTAATTTTCCCCCAGATAGTAATGATATTAGACGAGACACACTTGAGAAATTATTTTCTCCTTAATCACGTTTATGTTATTCATTTTTCGAATATAATATTTCTTACATGTAGTTGTCAATTTATATATACAGTAGAGCGTCGATTATCCGAACGTCGGTCAACCGAACGACCGCTTAACCGAACTGTGTACTCGCTCACTTTCAGATATCTGTAATGAAAAAAGTACGTGACTTAGCTGCTCGTAAGCGTGTAGGCTTGCTTAGACAGACCAAAATAAAGGATTTTTTTAAACATTAATTTTGTGTACTGTGTGTATTGTTCATGCAAAATGCGTATGTAATATGTACATATTTTTGTTTAATAAACTGTACCACATACTATATATTCCTACTAAAGTTGCCTTTGTACGTTACTTTGTAATACATACTTAAAGAGATGCCTGTTTTTATGAATAAATTTACTGTGCAGTACTTCTTTTTGGCAAATAAACATGTACAGTTCGATTATCCGAACAAACCAGTTTTCCGAACACCCATGTCCCCCAATTACTTCGGATAATCGACGCTCTACTGTATATATATATATATATATATATATATATATCCTAAATTTGAAATTCGTATTATGATGCCTAGCCTTACTAACTGCAGCATTGAATTGAACTATAAATTTGTATTTCTTAAAGACGTTTCATATTGTTTTAGACGAAACTATACTAACGCAGGAATAGATAGACGCTAGAACGCTAATTTCCTGAACTTCTTTTACGTTATTTCTCTAACGACGAAATGTGATTTTTATTCAGAGAGTGTTACTTGATGCTCATAATATCAAATATATTCAATAGGTTTAGATCCAGAAACAAATGCAATTGACCTAAATTCAGATGATCATATAATGCAAGGTTAATGTAGTCTACCTTCATAGCAAGGTAACAAGGAAATGCAAAGAAATGCATGATATGGAAAGTAGGTCAGGGTTACATCATTTAAGAAATGCACAAATTCTTAATAAACATTTAGTCCCATTTTATTTCCAAATGTGTCAAAGATACAATCATAGTTGAACAAGGTGAACCGCAATATCAGCATGTCAATGCCGCAGACATCGTAACAAAGTTATCACTCTCTAATAATATATACACCCAAGTGTCCAAGGGTGTCCATGTAACATACAATAGTGCGAAATAAATATTTTGTAGTAAATATAATTTATATTCAATGCATATCCTAAGTGACATGAGAAATGTTAATTTATAAAGAATATTTTTTTAAAAATATTCATACCCATTGTAAGGAATTTTCGTCTTACAGTTTTTAACCCCCCATAACTCGCGCGGTGGCACTGAGTGCCACCTTTTTTTTTTAAAAAAAAATATTTTCCTTACCAGTGCAATAAGGGTAGCGGAAGCATTAGGTAACCTATATACACTATTCCCATATAAACAGAGGCGTTCGCTCCTTTTTTCTATCGTTCTTTCAGTTGCTTACACGTCTCTGAACTGACCTGTACCCCTTTGGTGGCACATGGTACCGCGCGTGGGAGTGTTTTCTACCTTATATCATACCACGTCAGCCATGAATTTGGTGCAAATATGAAGAATAAAACGACGGCATGTTGTTCGGAATTAAAATTATTTGTATACAGAAACCATTGCAGTACCCATACGAAATGTCAGTTGTCAAAATAACGATATTGAAACGTGATAACATTCGATTCCTTTCATTTGAGTTAGAGTAGTAATGGCAGCACTATGTTCCTACGCGTCAGCAAAAATTTGATGCGCCTGGTGTTAGGTTACATCCGGTTGTAGCGGGCCACGAGTGATTTTATTGTTGAGTCAGCAGAACGTGTCTGATCACTTTGAAGACATCGGAAGCGGTGGGGGGAGGGGGGTCAATGGGTTTGTCACGTTGTTTCTTGATGTATGCTAAACTAACACGTGCGTATGTTTGTGTGTGTGTGGAGGAAATGCGCGCGCAACCATTGCGTATGATTCAAAGACATGAAGAAATGATTTAAAGATGGCGCCGAAGGTGCTTTACCCCCGAAAGTTTAGCGGCTAAGGTTATTGCTCTGTAAAACAAGAGGCGTCGAGGGTTCGATTCCTGGTAGAGTCAATATTGATTGATTGATAGATTGAGTTAGTTTTTTAAGTCCGTTTTATGCACGGCAAAACTAATCAGGATTGGAGCTACAGTTGAAAAGTGGTGATTCGGACCACTATGTGCCTCCACCGAGTATCGAACCTGGGACCCGTTGATTACAAGGCGACGATGTCAATATTGAATGGTCTCGATTAGCCTGTGTGTAAATAAAGGCAACAAAATGGTTGAGTTCGAAAATCGAGTTGGGTTAGTGGTTAATGTTGTCACCTGGCAATGAAGAGGTCGCGGGTTCGATTTTCTAGGTAGTTAAATTAGACCAATTGTTTAGTCCCGCCATTATAGGTCGCGATTAGTCCATCTGTGCATAAATAGTGTTTGAATAAAATCAATATGGCGGCCTTTTGTTAGTGGTTAATGTTGTCGCCTGGTAATGAAGAGGTCGCGGGTTCGATTCTCTAGGTAGTTAAATGAAGCCAATTATTTTGTCCCGCAATTATAGGTCCCGATTAGTCCATCTGTGCATAAATAGTATTTGAATAAAATCAAAATGGCGGCCGCGTTTTGTGTTTAGCGGCGGCGGCGGCGGAGACCGGGGCGCGGCGCGGCGCGGGGCGGGGCGGCGCGGCGCGGCGCGGGGGGTGTTTTTTTTTTCCGCGAGATGTTTTAACCAAGTGGTTGAGGGTTCGATTCCCAATGTTGGTGAAAATTGGATATTCAATTGTATTTGTTTAAAAGTTCCGATTAGCTTTTTTGTGCACAAAGAGAAAATGAACTAATTGGAAATAGGATGTTTATGCTGTAATGAAAAGGTCCCGGGTTCGATTCACAATGTCAAATTGGCTGATAATGATGTTGTTTTTAAAATAAAATAAAAAAAGAAGTGTGTTGAGTCCCCATTAGTATTTATGCAGGAACAGATATTAAAAATCAAAACAAAATGGCTGTGACTGGTGTTTAGTATTCGAAAGGTTCCAGGTTCGAGTTCCTAGTTATAATTTTTTTTTTTTTTTTTTTTTTTTTTAGTTTACAGAATTAGTTCCCATTTATTGCGTTTTGGCGAACACGTCCTCCCCCTTTTGTGGCATTTGGACATGTTGGATATATACATAGAAATTGTTGTCAAAGTGCCTAATAATGATTTTCTGTTTAAATAAAAAAAGAAGTGTGTTATCAGTCCCGATTAGCACGAACAGATATTCAAAAAGCAAAACAAAATAGCTCATATTGTTGTTTAGTATTCAAAAGGTTTTGGGTTCCAATGCTGGCAAATTTGCAGAATAACATTGATTTGTTTAAAAAGTGAGTTACTATCCCCGATTATTTTTGATACACAAATAGAAAATGCGTAACCAAGGGGCTAATGTTGGCGTTTTTTAACGCAGTCCCGATTAACCGTAATGCATAAAGCTGTTTCAACGAATATCGAACCTGGAACCTTTTGATTACAATGCAAAGACTTTTCCACTAATGTATGCTATGTTTTAAAACCAAAAATAAATAATAGTATCGAATTTTTAAAAAAATGCGTTACCAGTCTCGATTAGCCATTATGCACAAACAGATGTGTTTTGAAACCAAAGGGGGGTCGAGGGTTCGATTACAACTGGGGTATGTGTGTTGAGGAAACTAAAGGTCAACAGGCATGGAAAGTTTTTATTCGCCATCTCAAAATAAGTTTTTGGGCTTGGTACAGGTAGCTTTTTGTAGAAAGCCCCACAACGACATCAACGTGGCTACCATCTGTGGGGGCCTCTTTTTTTTTAAGTTGGAGAGGGGCACAAAGCCGTTTGTACCATACAACGTTGCACCGAAGAACCAACTTGTCAACTAGTCACTCACTCCATCATTAAAGTGCACAACATAATATCAGATTTGCACTGATAATAAGCAAAAAATTATAGCGGCTGCATAATTATATTTCAATGACAGCAAATGGTTTCAAATGAATGGTTTTCACTTTTATTTTTTACTAAGTAACAGATTTGGTAATGAAAAGCTTTAACATTTGCATATAATATGAGATTTGTTTTGGTATCCAGTTTGTATGTTGACCAAATCACAGATATACTATTACTAAGGATAGCATTAACTTAATCTAATAAAAATATATTCCACTGCATTACAAAATTAACTCATTCTGTTTTCTGTTGTTTGAATCCATATGGTAAAGTCTCGAAACTTGATGCACATCTTTTTCTTTTGGTATATACCACCTGAAAAACCCTTATTTCCGGCTTACTAACAACGGAATGTGTTTTTGTGCGTACGATTTTGTTCGAGTTGAGTAAAGTTAAAGAGGAGGTGTTGTTGAGAATAGCATTGGTGAGTGATTCGAAATTGATTGTGCTGCTGTTTTTATGGTTTAGACATATGCCTTTCACCTTGCAAACAGTAGTAACATTAGTATTGTCTGGATTTACTACCTCAAATGCATAACTTTTCGGCCCACTGGATGAAAATGCTCTGATATAAGCATTTTTCCCATAGAGTTCTAGTTCATTTGTCAACTCCCCTAGGTAGTCTCCAACAGGCAGATCAACATCACCTGGCCTTTGAATATAAATAACACTATCGGTATCATAGTACAATACATTTTCACCTAATGTATCCAAATATTCATAAAGCTCTAATCGTGCATGTGTTGTAGTGTATGCTGCAATAACTATATTTACAGTCGATAATGGAAGTGCAGATTCTTCGAGATATTGCCAGTGAACAATCAACATATCTTCATTTATAGGTATAACTTGATGTACTTCAACATTGGGACTTTCTAGTTTATCGAAAAAATCCTTAGGATTGTTGATAATACTAACTTGACCAGGGTTTTCTCTCTGTCCAAATTTACCCCAAAATGAATTCAGCATAAGTTTTGCTAAGCTTCGTAATCCAGGATTAGCACATATTCTGTTTTCATCCAACAACACACCCTCCTTTTCAAAATAGTCAGCTATGTATTTTTTTTTGGATTCTTCATCGATACACCACAATGGCCAGCCGCTTGCTTCAACTTTTGCTTTGAGAAATGTATTGATGTACTCTGCAAAAACACCACCTGATTTTTTTGCAGGATCATATTGTTCAACATTATATTCCCATACCTCATGTAATTCTAAAATTTTGTATTTCTTTTGAACTGCCTTCTGAACTTCATCCACAACCCAGGTTCCAGTTATAGCTCTTTCCCCAGCAGTATGGTTACATTCCGCCTGGTTTATTTCATCGGCACAAGTTCTACATAGAGGGAAAGTTAATTTTGAATTGGTTCGATATGGTAACACAGGATGGTACAGATCTCTCGGTGGAAGTATTGTTGCTTTGACAAGTCCTTCAAAAGAATAAATATCGGGGCATTCTTCCCCCACATAAATTTTCACCGGATGGCCAACTGGAAACTTTTTAACTTTGCAACAATAAGGGTACAGGCTACATACATCCTTATATTGAATTGTTTCATTTTCTTTCACAGTGTAATGTAGTTTGGTAGCATTAGTTCTACCACCATAAAACGCCTCCCGGGGAATTATGGGGGCTTTAGTTGATAACGGATGTTTTTCAACATAATGTTTCATGGTTTTGTTATTTCTCAACTGCTGGTGAAATTCGCACCCCCACATCTCATGGACAATGTAGTTAAGTGCTTTTAATCTGGTAATTTTATTTTCTGTTCTTTCGTACCGAAAAGACAAAGTATCATATGGGTCATCATGAAGAGGTTCTGTACGTGAAGTAGGGAAACATTTGACACAACCATGTGTTCTGCATCCTTGATATTCAAATACATGCTCTTGCCCCTTTTGATCTTTAAAATATCCATCTACTTTCAAATTTCCTCCAACTTTTACTTCTGGTCCTCTGGCTGCATGTTGGATTTCGATTTTATGTTTTTTTTCCTCCCATACCAACCATTGAATAGCCTCTATAGACTGAATATCACACCATCTGTATCCGTTTTTAGGAATAATTCCTATATGTTCTGCTTTCAAAAATCTTTTACGGAATACTTTATTACAAGCTGAAGCGATGGTGATGGCTTCCAATAATGGGTTCACTGTTGTTTCTTTTTCAAAAGTGGTCATGAATTTCAAACAGGCAGCACGTAGTACATTAACATGTTCTACACAGTATTTTCTCAACTCCTTCTGCATATCGAAAACTACCCCTGTTTTCTGTTGTTCACTATGCCATTCCAAAAAACTGGTTCTCTGATTCTCCATCATAGAATCAACAGCGTAAAATTCAGTACCAGGGATACATCCGACATATTCTTTATTTTTCAAAGTATTAAAAAAATGAGGAAAATACCCTTTGGACATTGGGAGATCAAATGCTTTCGGTAATTTGTTGAGCGCCATTGGAATAAAGTTGAGAGAATCTATGAAATGGATATTGTGCATCTTCAAAGATAATATTTTGGCTCCATTCATGATCACAGACGGTGTCCATTTCATTTTTTCGATCATAGTTTGCAGTACAAAGTGCGAATCATACCCTCTACTATTGTGTGCAATACACACAATATTGTTAATTTTGGTGCGGTGAGCTGAAACAAATTGCAGAAAATTGTAAACAGGTTCTGTACTATCAAAAATGTGCTGTCTTTTTCCGCATACACTGCACCATTGAGACATATCTTTGTTCTCAATGCAATTATAGCATACATTTTGGCACACCAAAAGATTTGGAATATGCAGAAATTTGTTTTCAGTGCCTTCTAGTTTTGTGTCCTGCCTCGATTCAATATCGTAGAAAACAAGCATTGCTTTTTTTGATATAAGAGAAGATATTTGTTTGCCATAAATTTTTTGGATGTGACATAGATGTTCAGATGGTACCATATTTTTACAGCTGACACAGAATTTCTCTCCACATATATGAGGATTTCTGTTTGTACGGATTGCATACGCTTTCAGGCATTTTTCACAACATTTTACTGTCTGACAAAGAGAGTTTTTTCTATTGTAACATGTTTTATGATTATTGTAACATTTTTGACCATAGAAAAATCTGTTACAATCAGTGCACTTTATTTTGGTTTCTGAAACAGTACATTTGGGCTTTTGTTGGCATTGTGAACAAACAGCTGTACAGGATCCTAGATGTCTAGAAACATGATCATATTTTTTATGGCAAGTTTCACAATAGAAATTAGCGGAGAATGCAGCTGTAAGAGATGTTATAACATTAAAATGGTTGTTTATGTACACCAAATTTAAAGTTTCGCGCCTAGGTAATAAAGGACCTTCATATATCACATCACTCCCGGAAAATCCATTATATACGGTAATCTTGAAATCAGATAAATAGTCCTGAAATTTTTGAATTTCGGTAGTTCCTCCACCACCATTCAAATTTTCCCCAGCTTCTCTGCACAGTTTATCCACTTCTTCTTCCATAACACATTTATGTTGTCTAACATACTGATAACGTTTTTTAGGTTCATTTTTGTAAACATTAATACCTCTTGCCACAACCAACGCATAAGCCAAACACCTGCTATCGGAATTTTTAATAGTTATAATTCCTTTTTTTAGTTTACAGAATTGTTCCGCATTCATTGCATTTTGGCGAACACGTCCTCCCCCTCGTGGCATTTGGACATGATGGAGATATACATAGAAATTGTTGTCAGAAAGAAATGTTGTATTGCTCTGCAATACTTTTTCCAATGCTCCCCACAATATCTCCATATTTACCGCCTGTGCTTCCCGAAAAGATAACCAAAAAGGGCGATCAGGGTGATCTTCATTTCTGATAGTAATACCAACTTGGTCATGCTCGGCCACATCACGTAGAACATATTGGACCAGTTCTTGCAATCCCTCCTGAACCCATATCACCGGATTCTCATTGTGTGGTGCCCCCCGCAACCGAGCACGCACCATTCGTCCTTCCATATTGAATCTTTGGTAACGCCTTTTTGTCTCTTCTATAACTTCAACATGATGTAACACTGCATCATCGCCACCGCCTACCTGTTTGCACACTTCCGCTTCCTGAATACAATCCCGAAGAACCATTTGGTATAACGCTGGCGAAATATGATTTGTACATTGCTCCAATTCTCTAGTGTCTAAAACAGATTCTAAATGGAAAATATCTCCACATTTTTCATCGGTTGTTCCAATACACCCAAATATCCCTGTATCCTGGTTGTTATACTTGTTAGGAAACATTTCAACATGTTGGTTGGTCTCACTAGAAATAGAGACAGAGGGTCTGGATTGATTGCTGTTTATAGCAGTAGAGGTAGAGGGGGGTAGAATGTTCTGCTGACTCAACATTAAAACCGCTACAACAGAATGTAACATAACACCAGTCGCATCGAATTTTTGCTGACGCGTAGGAATGAATAATTTGTAAGCCATTCCTACGCGTCAGCAAAAATTCGATGCGACTGGTGTTATGTTACATTCTGTTGTAGCGGTTTTAATGTTGAGTCAGCAGAACATTCTACCCCCCTCTACCTCTACTGCTATAAACAGCAATCAATCCAGACCCTCTGTCTCTATTTCTAGTGAGACCAACCAACATGTTGAAATGTTTCCTAACAAGTATAACAACCAGGATACAGGGATATTTGGGTGTATTGGAACAACCGATGAAAAATGTGGAGATATTTTCCATTTAGAATCTGTTTTAGACACTAGAGAATTGGAGCAATGTACAAATCATATTTCGCCAGCGTTATACCAAATGGTTCTTCGGGATTGTATTCAGGAAGCGGAAGTGTGCAAACAGGTAGGCGGTGGCGATGATGCAGTGTTACATCATGTTGAAGTTATAGAAGAGACAAAAAGGCGTTACCAAAGATTCAATATGGAAGGACGAATGGTGCGTGCTCGGTTGCGGGGGGCACCACACAATGAGAATCCGGTGATATGGGTTCAGGAGGGATTGCAAGAACTGGTCCAATATGTTCTACGTGATGTGGCCGAGCATGACCAAGTTGGTATTACTATCAGAAATGAAGATCACCCTGATCGCCCTTTTTGGTTATCTTTTCGGGAAGCACAGGCGGTAAATATGGAGATATTGTGGGGAGCATTGGAAAAAGTATTGCAGAGCAATACAACATTTCTTTCTGACAACAATTTCTATGTATATCTCCATCATGTCCAAATGCCACGAGGGGGAGGACGTGTTCGCCAAAATGCAATGAATGCGGAACAATTCTGTAAACTAAAAAAAGGAATTATAACTATTAAAAATTCCGATAGCAGGTGTTTGGCTTATGCGTTGGTTGTGGCAAGAGGTATTAATGTTTACAAAAATGAACCTAAAAAACGTTATCAGTATGTTAGACAACATAAATGTGTTATGGAAGAAGAAGTGGATAAACTGTGCAGAGAAGCTGGGGAAAATTTGAATGGTGGTGGAGGAACTACCGAAATTCAAAAATTTCAGGACTATTTATCTGATTTCAAGATTACCGTATATAATGGATTTTCCGGGAGTGATGTGATATATGAAGGTCCTTTATTACCTAGGCGCGAAACTTTAAATTTGGTGTACATAAACAACCATTTTAATGTTATAACATCTCTTACAGCTGCATTCTCCGCTAATTTCTATTGTGAAACTTGCCATAAAAAATATGATCATGTTTCTAGACATCTAGGATCCTGTACAGCTGTTTGTTCACAATGCCAACAAAAGCCCAAATGTACTGTTTCAGAAACCAAAATAAAGTGCACTGATTGTAACAGATTTTTCTATGGTCAAAAATGTTACAATAATCATAAAACATGTTACAATAGAAAAAACTCTCTTTGTCAGACAGTAAAATGTTGTGAAAAATGCCTGAAAGCGTATGCAATCCGTACAAACAGAAATCCTCATATATGTGGAGAGAAATTCTGTGTCAGCTGTAAAAATATGGTACCATCTGAACATCTATGTCACATCCAAAAAATTTATGGCAAACAAATATCTTCTCTTATATCAAAAAAAGCAATGCTTGTTTTCTACGATATTGAATCGAGGCAGGACACAAAACTAGAAGGCACTGAAAACAAATTTCTGCATATTCCAAATCTTTTGGTGTGCCAAAATGTATGCTATAATTGCATTGAGAACAAAGATATGTCTCAATGGTGCAGTGTATGCGGAAAAAGACAGCACATTTTTGATAGTACAGAACCTGTTTACAATTTTCTGCAATTTGTTTCAGCTCACCGCACCAAAATTAACAATATTGTGTGTATTGCACACAATAGTAGAGGGTATGATTCGCACTTTGTACTGCAAACTATGATCGAAAAAATGAAATGGACACCGTCTGTGATCATGAATGGAGCCAAAATATTATCTTTGAAGATGCACAATATCCATTTCATAGATTCTCTCAACTTTATTCCAATGGCGCTCAACAAATTACCGAAAGCATTTGATCTCCCAATGTCCAAAGGGTATTTTCCTCATTTTTTTAATACTTTGAAAAATAAAGAATATGTCGGATGTATCCCTGGTACTGAATTTTACGCTGTTGATTCTATGATGGAGAATCAGAGAACCAGTTTTTTGGAATGGCATAGTGAACAACAGAAAACAGGGGTAGTTTTCGATATGCAGAAGGAGTTGAGAAAATACTGTGTAGAACATGTTAATGTACTACGTGCTGCCTGTTTGAAATTCATGACCACTTTTGAAAAAGAAACAACAGTGAACCCATTATTGGAAGCCATCACCATCGCTTCAGCTTGTAATAAAGTATTCCGTAAAAGATTTTTGAAAGCAGAACATATAGGAATTATTCCTAAAAACGGATACAGATGGTGTGATATTCAGTCTATAGAGGCTATTCAATGGTTGGTATGGGAGGAAAAAAAACATAAAATCGAAATCCAACATGCAGCCAGAGGACCAGAAGTAAAAGTTGGAGGAAATTTGAAAGTAGATGGATATTTTAAAGATCAAAAGGGGCAAGAGCATGTATTTGAATATCAAGGATGCAGAACACATGGTTGTGTCAAATGTTTCCCTACTTCACGTACAGAACCTCTTCATGATGACCCATATGATACTTTGTCTTTTCGGTACGAAAGAACAGAAAATAAAATTACCAGATTAAAAGCACTTAACTACATTGTCCATGAGATGTGGGGGTGCGATTTCACCAGCAGTTGAGAAATAACAAAACCATGAAACATTATGTTGAAAAACATCCGTTATCAACTAAAGCCCCATAATTCCCCGGGAGGCGTTTTATGGTGGTAGAACTAATGCTACCAAACTACATTACACTGTGAAAGAAAATGAAACAATTCAATATAAGGATGTATGTAGCCTGTACCCTTATTGTTGCAAAGTTAAAAAGTTTCCAGTTGGCCATCCGGTGAAAATTTATGTGGGGGGAAGAATGCCCCGATATTATTCTTTTGAAGGACTTGTCAAAGCAACAATACTTCCACCGAGAGATCTGTACCATCCTGTGTTACCATATCGAACCAATTCAAAATTAACTTTCCCTCTATGTAGAACTTGTGCCGATGAAATAAACCAGGCGGAATGTAACCATACTGCTGGGGAAAGAGCTATAACTGGAACCTGGGTTGTGGATGAAGTTCAGAAGGCAGTTCAAAAGAATACAAAATTTTAGAATTACCATGAGGTATGGGAATATAATGTTGAACAATATGATCCTGCAAAAAAATCAGGTGGTGTTTTTGCAGAGTACATCAATACATTTCTCAAAGCAAAAGTTGAAGCAAGCGGCTGGCCATTGTGGTGTATCGATGAAGAATCCAAAAAAAAAATACATAGCTGACTATTTTGAAAAGGAGGGTGTGTGTTGTTGGATGAAACAGAATATGTGCTAATCCTGGATTACGAAGCTTAGCAAAACTTATGCTGAATTCATTTTGGGGTAAATTTGGACAGAGAGAAAACCCTGGTCAAGTTAGTATTATCAACAATCCTAAGGATTTTTTCGATAAACTAGAAAGTCCCAATGTTGAAGTACATCAAGTTATACCTATAAATGAAGATATGTTGATTGTTCACTGGCAATATCTCGAAGAATCTGCACTTCCATTATCGACTGTAAATATAGTTATTGCAGCATACACTACAACACATGCACGATTAGAGCTTTATGAATATTTGGATACATTAGGTGAAAATGTATTGTACTATGATACCGATAGTGTTATTTATATTCAAAGGCCAGGTGATGTTGATCTGCCTGTTGGAGACTACCTAGGGGAGTTGACAAATGAACTAGAACTCTATGGGAAAAATGCTTATATCAGAGCATTTTCATCCAGTGGGCCGAAAGTTATGCATTTGAGGTAGTAAATCCAGACAATACTAATGTTACTACTGTTTGCAAGGTGAAAGGCATATGTCTAAACCATAAAAACAGCAGCACAATCAATTTCGAATCACTCACCAATGCTATTCTCAACAACACCTCCTCTTTAACTTTACTCAACTCGAACAAAATCGTACGCACAAAAACACATTCCGTTGTTAGTAAGCCGGAAATAAGGGTTTTTCAGGTGGTATATACAAAAGAAAAAGATGTGCATCAAGTTTCGAGACTTTACCATATGGATTCAAACAACAGAAAACAGAATGAGTTAATTTTGTAATGCAGTGGAATATATTTTTATTAGATTAAGTTAATGCTATCCTTAGTAATAGTATATCTGTGATTTGGTCAACATACAAACTGGATACCAAAACAAATCTCATATTATATGCAAATGTTAAAGCTTTTCATTACCAAATCTGTTACTTAGTAAAAAATAAAGTGAAAACCATTCATTTGAAACCATTTGCTGTCATTGAAATATAATTATGCAGCCGCTATAATTTTTTGCTTATTATCAGTGCAAATCTGATATTATGTTGTGCACTTTAATGATGGAGTGAGTGACTAGTTGACAAGTTGGTTCTTCGGTGCAACGTTGTATGGTACAAACGGCTTTGTGCCCCTCTCCAACTTAAAAAAAAAGAGGCCCCCACAGATGGTAGCCACGTTGATGTCGTTGTGGGGCTTTCTACAAAAAGCTACCTGTACCAAGCCCAAAAACTTATTTTGAGATGGCGAATAAAAACTTTCCATGCCTGTTGACCTTTAGTTTCCTCAACACACATACCCCAGTTGTAATCGAACCCTCGACCCCCCTTTGGTTTCAAAACACATCTGTTTGTGCATAATGGCTAATCGAGACTGGTAACGCATTTTTTTAAAATTCGATACTATTATTTATTTTTGGTTTTAAAACATAGCATACATTAGTGGAAAAGTCTTTGCATTGTAATCAAAAGG